>NW_024425563.1:77005813-77136211 GCF_017311325.1 Ursus maritimus | reverse complement strand
TACCAAAACCACAGTGTGCCCATCCCATCCCCCTTGCAGGGGACGGGGACACTACCCAAACAGGGTGGCCTGGTATCTGGCGAGGGCCCTCCCCCAGAACACAGAAGGCAGGCTGAAAAATCAGAAGCCCACAACCCGGGCGCCAGGTGGCGCATCGTGGCCGCCTGTCTTCGGCAGGGCGTGATCCGGCGTTCCGGAGAGAGTCCCTCATCCGGCTCTCCGCTGGGGCCCTTCTTCCTCTCCCACTCCCCTGCTTCTGTTCCGTTCTTGCTGTCTCTCTTAGATAAATAAATAAAATAAAATCTTTAAAGAAGCACATCCTGAATCCCTATAAAACAAGGAACAGTCGGACCCAGTCAATAATTTGGGCTCTGGACCCCGCACCTCTCCTCATCAGAATGACAAGAAGGAGAAGCCCGCCCCAGCAAAGAAGAACAGTGAGTCTGTGGCCTCTGCCACAGAAATAATGGATATGGTTGTAACCAAATTATCAGAAATGGAATTCAGAGTAACGATAGTCAAAATGATGAGTAGAATTGAAAAAGTATTAACGAAAAGGTCACTAAGAATATAGAATCCCTAAGGACAGAAATGAGAGCGAATCTGACGAATAAAAATTCTGTAGGCCAAACACAGGCAAAATTTGAGGAAGCTGCGACCGGTGATGGGTAGTAAGGAGGGCACGTATTGCATGGAGCACTGGGTGTTATACGCAACTAATGAATCATCGAGCCTTACATCGGAAACCGGGGATGTACTGTATGGTGACTAACATAATATAATAAAAAAATCATTAAATAAATAAATAAATAAATAAATAAATAATAAATAAATAAATAAGAAAATTACATTTAGTGCCTTAAAGTTTGGTTGTTAAAAGCAATGTGTCACTAATTTTTTAAGTTATGCAATATTTTAGTCAGTATTTAAAGAAAATCAATTTTAATTCATGAGCAAACTTCAATTTTAATTAATAATGAAAATACATTTTAACATGTTATATAGCTAATACTGTTGTATATTTCATACAAATAAAAGTTGTTAATACATGTTGATGTAAATCCAATCTCTGAGTTATCCCAGATAATTTCATCCAGTTACCAATTTTGACCTTACAAAAGCTTTTCAACTATAAATTGACTGGAGGCCTTATTCTTTTACTTGGCTGTCAGTATGGTCTTTCATAAAGCAATGGTTCTATGTTCTCTAGAGTATCTAAATTTCAACAAGTTAATTATATGCACCATAGGAGAGTACATTGTACAATTTGATGAAGAATATCTTTCACTTGGGAACAATACCAATGAGCAGTATATATACTAATGTTAATCCAGAACCAGATGGCAAAAGAATATTTTGTTAAATTTTATATTTAGAATAGAGAAGGTCCTCTCCCTCAATTTCACAGTGATCTGTCAAAGCTCACAGCAGCCAAGCTATTTCTAATGTTTATTATATTTGTACGACACCAGATGTTTTACTAGAAGAAAGATCATTTGGTTGATTAAACATTTTTATTCCCTTAAAGAATAAGAACACTCTACTTATGCATATAAATCTTTATTGTGGAAAACTGCCAACCTTATGAGTAATGAATTTCTATGCTATGAAAATCTGTGAACTTTAAAAAAATAATTCAAATAGGTTCTTCATTTTTCTACAGTGATAAAGTTATGAGGAACTATTGCTATTTTAAATTTCTTTTGCAGTGTTTTACAAAATATATTAAAATGATATATTTTAAATTCTTTTCTTAATGATAAATACTCAGACACTGAGTTGGCTTCATCTAAAATATATTTTGATAATCACCAACATATTTTCAAACAGCTAGAAATGCAGAAGTGTAAATGGATTAAAAACACAGGGTGAAGTCAGAGGGATCTGGCTTCCTTCAGCTACTTTATAACGCCAGGCAAATTTCTTTAATATCTTGGAGCCTGATCTTCCTTATTTGTAAAGTAGGCATAAAAAGGCATAGCTCATCATAATACTTTCATCATAATATTTAAATAAGGTATTATGTCAAAAGCCCCACAGAGAAAATTAACTCATTAAAATTGAGTTTCTTCTCCCTATCATTTGACTAAAAAGAAAAGGGGGAGGGATAGTAATAGGAAAACAAGTCTCTGAGTATAAACAATTTTAGATTGTTATCATTCAGCAATACTCTAAATTGGGCCTTTTTTCCTTATACATTCAAATTTTAATTGCATTCCCCTCCCGGAACAAGAAAATTGCAGTCACTTTGAACAATGCATTTGTTCAAAACCAATTCAAACAAGTGCCTAAGCTAATTATTTTGCATCCAGGCTCAGACCTCCAGGGTATCACTGGCGTGTCTCATTATGCAGTTTGTGTCTATAGTCCTCCCTTTCTAGAAATGACACAGCCCCAGAACTTGGATGTAGTGTTCCTATTCACTCATGAATTACATTGATTGATGTATTCTCTGCAATTTCTATAACATTCATCACACAAAATGGGGAGAAGAGCTCAGATCTACCATTATCAATTAGCATTTATATCCTTGGTGGAGATAAAAGCACTACAGAGAATTAGGCTTCTATTACGTATAAAATTCCTTTGTTTATACTGTCTTGATTTTTGTTGTTGAGCAGTTTTAACAATGCCTTTGTAAGCTAAAATATGGCTTCACAAAGACCCATCTGCAGGCTCTCTGCTCCATAAATCAGAAGTTTAACCATGTGTAATTCTGATATTCACAAAAGCATGCAGACTACTAGGAATCCCACCTCTACAGTAAGTGCAGGTTCAAACCAGTCCAGTTGCCCTAAATCATGGAATGGCTGGCATAAGTCCTTCATTTACTTGCTCACTTGCCTTGCAAGTTCTGTGAAAGGAAAGCCCTGCAGCCTACTGCAGCTTTTGTGTGCCAAGCTGATACGGGTGTGAATATGACATCTAGCATAATATAAAATGCCCTCGGGAGATGGACATGGCTTTAAAAAATTCTTTAAATAAACTGTAGGTGGAAAATGATATTAACAAAGCAAGAGTCAGAATAAGAACATGTCTAATTTTGGCGATCAGAAAGTCAATTACGGGAGGGGGGTGGCGCCTGGGTGGCACAGCGGTTAAAGCGCCTGCCTTTGGCTCAGGGCGTGATCCTGGTGTTCTGGGATCGAGCCCCACATTAGGCTCCTCCACTATGAGCCTGCTTCTTCCTCTCCCACTCCCCCTGCTTGCGTTCCCTCTCTTGCTGGCTGTCTCTATCTCTGTCAAATAAATAAAAAAATAAATAAAATCTTAAAAAAAAAAAATTTAAAAAAAAGAAAGTCAATTACGGAAATAATTTCAACAATTCAGTATATTTGTTCTTATTTTCACTTCACAGGAGCAGAATAAAGAAGCTTATATAACTACAAAGTCTTCTAAATAGCTGAATTTCTTATTTAATATTACCTTACTCAAAAAATGAAGGAAATTATTGCTTACTATCAATACATGGCAGATACTGTGAGAAGCATTTTAATATATTATTTCAGCATACATGTTGGATTCCCAATATGAAGGTAAATTTTTCTACTCAAGCATTCTCAACATTTTTTAAGGATGCACTAAAAAATACCCAGCCTCCAAGATACTCCCCAATAAGCCTGCCCTCTGGAATTCATACCTTGTGTAATACCATTTCACACTGTACCAGGTTTGGTCTAGTGATCAGTAGGTGACAAGGGAAATGATGGTATGTCACTTCAAAGTTTAAGTTATGAAAGACTTCAGTTTCTATCTTGGACATTCTCTCTCTTGCTCTCTTTTTCTTACTCTTTCTTGTATCACTTGCTCTGGGGGAAGCTACTTTCTACATTATGAGCTGCCCTATGGAGAGGTCCATTGCCAAGGAACTGAGGAAGGTCTATAGCCAACAGCTAGAAAGAAACTGAGACTCTTAGTCCAACAGGCCATTAAAAACCAGGCCTGCCCACACCCGTATGAATGAGCTTAGAAGTTGATCCTTCATCTGTAGATGAGCCTTGAGATGACTGCCACTCAAGATGACAGGCAGCTTGACTGCAACCTCCTGAGAGACTCCGATGTATGTATTAACATAGTTCCTTGTTCTCATTTTTTAAAGAAATAAAGTAAAAAGATAGAATTCATATCCTTAAAGAACTGCTTTTTATCTCTCTCTCTTTTCTTTTGCTTAACTAAACTGGATACCGGATGATTCAGGACATATTTCCCTGGATAAGTCCCCTAATTTAATGCTCCTTCTTCCTCATTTTAAAAATGGGACTTATCATGACCACCTTTTATTGAGTACCAACTATTTACTAAGCACTTACCATCTCCTTTATCCACGCAAGAACTCTTTTGGAGAGCTATTATTATTCTACTTTTCAATGAAAAATCTGAGGTTTGGTGACTGCTGGTGGTATGTAATTGATAAATTGATATTTAAACTCATCCAAGTCTAGTTCTGATCTTCTGTTATAACTTTCTTTGTTATGCTTTGTTATTACTGAGATTTCAAGAGTTTTATTATGCAAACTGAGATATATAGTCAAATCTTACATTTTTCAAGAACAGAATGTACATCTTCCAGAATAGGTAAGTGGATGCATAATTGGAGAAACATGTCAGATTTCTCAGTGATCAAATCCAAAGCTAAGATTGAAAAATACCCTCTGCTTTTATCACAATTACAGTCTTTTATACAAATATAGCACCTTTTTTCCTAATAAATTCTAAATGTGGGAAGAGACTTAGAGATTTTCTTCCCTTCAGCTTGAAAGGATGTCTCTTCCATATACATTATCCCTTCATATTCGTTCTCCGATGTGATGTGGCTTAGCAGAAAGATAGCAGGGTGGGAGTCAGTCAACTGGGGTTTTGAATCAACAAATCTGTTTTAATCTCTGAATCTCAATTTCCTTAACTACAAAGTGGGATGAGTAATCCCAGCATTCAGGATTGTTTTGAGGATTACACAGGGAATAAACAAAGTGTGTGTAATAATCATAAATATTACAGGCCTATAATTCTGAAATCTGAAATACTTTGAAAATAATAGACTTTTATAATTCACTTAGCAACAATATCTAGCCTAAATTGATATTAAAGGTTACTCATTAGGCAAAGAATATATTTTCTACTGCAGGTATTTTGATGAGCTTAATTATGAATTGTAGACCTACACTGTAGAGAAAATATGACATAAAATATGGCAACATTTACACCATTTAACCTTTTCAAATTCTCAAATACTGAATTCCATAAAATCTGGCCCCAAAGTCTTGGAAAAAGTATATGACCATATTATTATTATTAAATACAGTGAAATTCTAGATTAAAACCTCTATGTAAAACAAGAAACTGTTACAGGTAGTGATACTATTCATTAAGTTTTATACTGAACTCTCAAGATTTATACACTTTGACTTGAAGTGATGACACTATTTTTGTAAGTGGCAATTGGTAAAATTAATATGACCTTTTCAAATCTGAAGAAATTGAATTATAGAAAGACATATTTAATTTAAGCAAAATTAAGTTAAAAATTAAGATCACAGTTGGGATTAAGAATCCTTAATTTGCTTCCTTTGTGTTTAGCTCCTTGATTAGACATCTTGCATTTTCAGCTCAAGTACTTTTAGAAATGAGCAGCTTTGCAAAGGGATCTCATTTTCTCAATAAGACAACAGCAGCCCACCTTTTTTTCCCCTTTTTATTTGAGATTAAGGTATGCAAACTAAAATTGTTTATACATGAACCTTCTATTTGCTATTGGTTCATACAAATTTGCTATAACAGATAATTTGAAAAATGTGTCATAAGAATACGCATGTTATCTAAGAAAACAACACACTCGTATATGCAAATCTACATGACTCTGCTTGTCAGTCACCTATAGTTTTGAAATAAAATTCATGGCCAAAGTAGAAATTACTACCTAACTACAGCTATGGAATCTTTATTGTTTAAATTACATAGCATGCTTTCAATACTTAAACGTTAACCATTTAGCTACGTTACAAAGTCAAGTTTCATTTAGCATATCCTGATTTCAATATCTCAGGAATTTTATCTACTAATTTTATTCCTCACTTTTAATGGACAAAAAACAAAATTTGAACCACTCACTGTTTTAACTTAGCTTAACTCCATACTGAAATCTGTCGGTGGTAGATATAGACAAAAGTTTTGCAACCTTTCCTTATGTTAAAAGATTTACATTTCCTGCCACGTGATTGCTATAGAGTAAAAGGAGAACCTATAAGCTGTATTTTGTATCAGTAGAGACAACAATAAAAAGGAGCCATAATCCGGAATTTATACACTCTCCCATCATCGACTTCTCATCTTTGTGTAGCGCTGAACTCTACACACTGAACAAAGATACACTAAAATATCAAATATTAAGGGAATTTGGATTATTTTCCATTTTGGAGCCCTTACTCTAATTCTGAGTCCTCAGTCTTACCTAATGAAGACTTTTTTTAGTCTTGTTTATCCCTTATTCTGTGGCTTGTTAGATTTTGTGCAAGTGGGTATCTGTGCTTCTTTACAATTTAGCAGGCTTTTGAACTCAGAGATGGAAAAAGCCAGAGATGTCATGCAATCTATTTTACTTTTCTTGAAGGTTTGTCATTCTTTTTTTTTTTTTTTAAGATTTTATTTATTTGAGAGAGAGAGAGCCATGTTTCATGGCTACAAGCAAAAGAGAGGGGCAAAGGGAGAGGGAGAAGCAGACTCCCCACTGAGCAGGGAGCTCAATGTGGGTCTCAATCCCAGGACCTTGGGATCATAACCTGAGTTGAAGGCAGACACACAACCAAGCCACTCAGACACCCCAAAGGCTTGCCATTCTTTACTCTTAAGGAGTAGCTATATTAATACATCCATGAAAATACTGTTATTAATAGTAAGTCATGTGTATATGCATGTAGACTCCTCATTAACTGATGAAATCAATTCAAAACTTAAAGTCTTCTGCCAAATTTTTATGCTTATTAATGTAAGCCAATTTAACAAAAGTTGTTTTATTTTTTACTAACTAGCTTTATAAGCCATAACTGCAAAAGTGCTGACTTGTAAGTTTTTGTTTATTTCTTAGTCATTACCTTTGCAGATTCCTAAGGACTATATGCATGTCCAAAGTGGATTAAAAATAGTTACCTCAACTCATGGAGGCCTCTAGATCATACTCCTTTCAGGCCACACTGATGTGACCAACTCTGGTCAATGTCACTAAAATTCTTCATCTTAAAAATGAAACACAGGGTAGGCTCAATTGCAAAAGTTTGGATTCCAGATAAAAAGAAACTAAAAAATTCACTATATTTTGTTCTACCAATTATTGTATGTAAAGTGAATATCTATTTCATTAATAATCTTATACATTATTATCTTTATCCACTGACATTTGAACCTGCCTCAGATTGACAGTCCTATTAAATGAGATTAGAAACAGGGCTAAATATTTATTACAGCAATTTTAAAGTTTTTAGGTGAATTGATAAGTGCTATATTCTTGTAAGTTTTTTTTTAATTTGTATTCATCTATGTAAAGGAATTCATTATGCTGTAGGAATTTTGAATTATAATACATTCATTTTCTTGGGGTAATAACTTATAATAGAAGGATATACACTGATGATTTTTTCAGAATGAAAAGATAATATGTCTGAAATAGTGATTTTTTTTCTCTTTCTATTATTTTCTGGGATGCCATTAAATTATAAACACTAACTGAAGAACATGTTTCATGGCTACAAGCTAAATGAACAGGTGTCTTTCAGCGGTAAATTAAGTCTTTCTTTAGTGTTCTTGCAGATATGATTCTTACTGCTTAAAAAATTGCATAATGGGAATTTTAATCTTCCTATCTCAGTTTAAATTCAACTTAAACACACAATACTTTTAAAAGTTGGAAAGCCTTCCCTACCCATTTTAGGGATTTTTTTACACTTAACTTACTTAATCCTTTTCACAAAGAACTGACATGTCATTTCTTGAAAAAATACTGCCTGTGAGATAATTACTTGAATTAGATATTTATACTCAAGGTTTCTCGGCATTCAGTAGAATATTTGGCTGGAATTATTCTGAGGTTTTAGAAAAAAGATACATAGGAAATAAATTTAAAATATAATGCTTCCATTCAGATAGAGCAGAACATGGCAAGCTTCTATATCTGCAGACGAACAAAAGGATTTAGGAAATCAGAAGCCTACCTAGGAAAAATATATACAATTTAGAAAGTAGTTACTTGGAATGTTTCCCCTGTTTCTGTCAAAAAGTGAGGCTCTTCATCTAATTACAGGAGTGAAAAAGAATAAAGAGAAAATATGTTATACATTCAGAACACTATGGCAAAAATAGCACACACACACATAAATTCCTGTCCCTTTGAAAAAGCACAAAATAATTTGGGACAAAATTTACCCACTAATTATAGCCAGTTAATATTATTGGTGACATACTGATTGGCAGAAGGCACAGTTACAAGGTGTTCAATGCTGTGTACTCCCGCTGAGCTAATTAATGCACCTCCGAGCTTTAGCTATGGGCCCCGTTTTCAACAGAGGAGTGTATCCAGGCCCCTGTATCCTTTGATTTCCCAGTGCTCAAACATTTGAACACAAAGCTGAGCACCTGGCTTTGCAACTGGACAGAGCTGGCAGGACCTGTTACACACATCCCACATCCTCTTCCATTAAATATAATAGTTTTCAGAAACTCTAAGTGTTAGAGTGACATTTGGTAACAGACTGTCAGTGCTGTCATTTGGGCATTAAAATAATCAACTGATTTTTTAAATTAGCTTGCTTTTCCTATGCCAATATCAACTGAAATTTGGAATTTAAGAAAAACGATGATGATGAGCCCTGTTAGCATCCGTCTGTTTTTCTCCTTGATGAATTGAGCTACTGGAAGTAGTTTTATTATTACAAATATAGCTTAACTTATAATGCATAAAAAGTATGCATGTATCATCTAAAATAATTATGATTATTCTGGTGATACTGTGAATGGGAACATTTATGTGTTAGGTGACATACTGAGTAGTTTCACTTGGGAGTCTAAATATGCTGGTTTAAAAACGCAAATTTGGGGAGGAGTTAAGATGGTGGAGAGGTAGGAGGACCCTATGCTTGCCACGTCCCTCAAACACAGCTAGATAAATATCAAATCATTCTGAACACCCAGGAAATTGATCTGAGGACTGTGAGAACCAACTGCACAACCAGAAGGAGAAAAGAGGCCACATCATGGAAGGTAGAAGACTTGGAGTCCTGATTTGGGGGAGAAAAGAATTCACAGTGCTGCAGAGGTGAGGGAGCCCTGATCACAGAAAGAGGAAAGAGAGAGACAGAGAGAATGAACAGAGCACAGAAGATTACACAAGAAAAACACTTCCCCCAAAACCACTGATGAGGAAAACGAGAGGGGCTGATTATTGCAAGTCTTTAAAAGCAGGGCAGCTCAGATACTCAAGTTTAAAATCTGTGCCATTATGGGGTGGAGCCTCGTGGGTGTAGAGATGCTCCTGTGGAGGAGGAGGGCAGAGGCCCAAAGCGGACAGCGTGGTCTGTGGATCCCCTGGGTTGCACCGGGAGAGACAGTTCCCCCTCTTCGAGTGCATTTAGGAGAGGTGACCCTACTTCTCTGGAGACAAAAGAGCTGGCAAGCACGACTGAGCTGCACTATTCATTAGCATAGGAGCAGAGATGATTGAGGGCAGCTAACCTGGACACTGGCTTTTTGCTGTGTTTTCCCATAAACTCTGAGCCCCTGTGCATTCATGAGACTGCCCTTCTGGGACAAGCTGGCACCACAGCCACAACGTGGTGAGATCCTCCCCCGGAGGATCAGTGTGGGTCCCTGCCATGTCTTTTCCCTAAAATAGGGAGTTTTGAAAACCAGCTGGTGCACCGGAGATAAAACAAAACTGAGCACTGTGCTATTTGGTGGGCATATGGCTCAGACACAAATAGGGTGAATGCTGGGATCTGAGGGGTGGCTGGGACAAACTAGGGGAGATTGTCCACTCTTCTGTGAGAGCTTCTTGAACAGCAGCGGGTACAACCCCCCTCTTCAGGGAGGAGAGAGCCAGCTGACACCATTATCCGCCCCCTATCAGCATGGATGGACTTCATTGAGCAGCACACTGCCCCACAGTGGAGGCCTGAGCCACTTACACCAAGCTCCGCCCAGCTGCACTTTCTGAACTAGCACAAGTGTGCCTGGGAGTCTGAGGAGCGGGTCCCTCCCCCAGAAGACCAGCACAAAGCCCCAACACACACCGAGTCTACCGACCATAGAGTGTTACAGAGCCTAAGCTCTAGGGGAAATAGGATAATAGGATCCAGTCTTTTTTTTTTTTTTTTTTAAGAGAGAGAGAGATCACAGGGGAGGGGCAAAACGAGAGGGAGAAGAGAGAGAATCTTAAGCAGGCTCCACACCCAGCACGGAGCCCAATACAGGCTCAATCTCAAGCCCCTGAGATCATGACCTGAGCTGAAATCAAGAGTTGGATGCTTAGCCAACTGAGCCACCCAGGCACCCCAGGATCTAGCCTTTTTTTTTTTTTAACAAGCAGACCAAACGTACCTAGTTAAAACTCGACAGACACTGGACAAGGTCCAGACACTCCCCTCTTTAGGCAAGGAGAAACTCTGCAAAGGACTGACCTGAGGGAAAGGGCAGCCAAAACACAAGAACACAGCGCACACAGCATACAGCAGAAAAACTTTCTGAAGCACCAGGCCCTAGACAGTATAGGACCTCTTCTTAATACAGCCATCACTTTAAGAAGCAGGAAACATAATAAGCTTTCTAACACAGAAGGAGAGATAAAGAGCTTCCCAGACACATGAAAACTAAAGGAGTTCCTGACCACTGAATTGCAAGAAATATTAAAGGGGACTCTTCAAGTGGGAAAGAAAGACTAGAAAGGAACAGAGAAAATCTCCAGAACCACCGACTTTGCAGGTAATATAATGGCACTAAATTCATATTTATCAATAATCACTCTGAATGTAAATGGACTAAATGCTCCAATCAAAAGATACAGGTTATCAAAACGAATAAAAAAATCAAAGCCTATCTGTATGCTGCCTACAAGAGATTCATTTTAGACCTAAAAACACCTGAGATTTAAAGTGAGGGGATGGAGAACCATTCATTATGGTAATGGACATCAAAAGAAAGCTGAAGTAGCCATACTTACATCAGACCAATTAGATTTTAAACCAAAGACTGTAACAAAAGAAGAAGGGAACTATTATCATAATAAAGGGGTCTATCCAATAAGAAAATCTAACAACTGTATATATTTATGCCCCCAACTTGGGGGCATCCAAATAAATAAAACAATTAATAATAAATATAAAAAAACTCATTGATAACAATACCAGTGGGGGGACTTTAACATCCCACTTACAGCAATGGACAGATCATGTAAGCAGAAAATCAACAAGGAAACAATGGCTTTGGATAAGACACTAGACAAGATGGACTTAACAGACATATTCAGAACATTTCATCCTAAAGAAGCAGAACACACATTCTTCTCAAGTGCACATGGGATATTCTCCAAAAGAAATCACATACTAGGTCACAAATCAGGCCTCAACAAGTACAAGAAGACTGAGATCACATCATGCATATTTTCAGACCACAATGTAGAAGTCAACCACAAGAAAAAATTTGGAAAGACCACAAATACATGGAGGTTAAAGAACATCCTACTAAAGAACGAATGGGTTAACCAGGAAATTAAAGGAGAAATAAATATATGGAAGCAAACGAACAGGAAAACACAACCTTTGCGATGCAGCAAAAGCAGTCGTAAGAGAGAACTGCATAGCATTATGTGCCTACCTCAAGAAGCAACAAAAGTCTCAAATACACAACCAAATAAAGCCTAAAGTCAAAAGAAGAGAAAGGGAAATAATAAATGTTAGATCAGAAATAAATGATGTAGAAACAAAAAAAATAGAGTAAAAGAGATCAATGAAACTAGGAACTTGTTCTTTGAAAGAATTAATAAAATTGATAAAACCCTACTCAGACTTAACAAAAAGAAAAGAGAAAGGACCCAAATTAACAAAATTATGAATGAAAGAGGAGGGATCACAACCAACACGACAGAAATACAAACAGTTTTAAGCGAATATTATGAAAAATTACATGCCAACAAATTGGGCAATCTGGAAGAGATGGATAAATTCCCAGAAATATATAAACATATAAATTCCCAGAAAAAAGAAGAAATAGAAATTTTGAATAGACCCATAACTAGCAAAGAAATTGAATCAGTAATCAAAAATTTCCCATCAAACCAAAGTCCAGGGCCAGATGGCTTCCCAGGGGCAGCCTATCAAACATTTAAGGAAGAGTTTAATACCTACTCTTTCCAAACTATTCCAAAAATAGAAATGGAAGGAAAACTTCCAAACCTATTCTTCGAGGTCAGCATTATCTTGATTCCGAAACCAGACAAAGACACTGCTTAAAAGAATTATAGACCAATATCCCTGATGAACATGGATGCAAAAATTCTCAACACAATACTAGTAAGTCAAATCCAACTGTCTATTAAAAGAATTATTAACCATGATCAAGAGGGATTTATTATTTATCCTTGGGCTGCAGGGTTGGTTCAGTATTCAAAAATCAATGTGATACATCATATTAATAAAAGAAAGGATAAGGACATAAAAACCATATGGTCCTCTCAATAGATACTGAAAAAGCATTTGACAAAGTACAGCATCCATTCTTGATAAAAAAACCCTCAACAAAGTAGGGATAGAGGGAATATACCTCAACATCATAAAGGCCATATATAAAAGACACAGCTAATATACTCCTCAATGGAGAAAAACTGAGGACATCTCCCCTACCGTCAAGAACAAGACAGGGACGTCCACTCTCACCATTACTATTTAATACAGTACTGGAAGTCCTAGTCACAGTAATCAGACAATAAAAAGAAATAAAAAGTATCCAAATTGGCAAGGATTTGGAAACTTTCACTATTCACACACAGCATGATATACCAAGTAGAAAATCCAAAAGACTCCACCAAAAAATTGCTAAAATTGATACACAAATTCAGCGAAGTTGCAGGATACAAAAATCAACGTACAGAAATCTGTTGCATTTCTATACACCAATAATGAAGCAACAGAAAGAGAAATCAAGCAATCAATTCCATTTACAATTGCACCAAATACCATAAGATACCTAGGAATAAACCTAACTAAAAAGTAAAAAGATCTATACTCTGAAAACTATAGAACACTATGAAAGAAACTGAAGATGACACAAAGAAATGTAAAAACAGCCCACATTCATGGACTGGAAGAATAAATATTGTTAAAATGTCTATACTGCCCAAAGCAATCTACACATTTAATGCCATCTCTAGCAAAATACCACCACCATTTTTCACAGAGCTAAAACAAACAATCCTAAAATTTGCGTGGAACCACAAAAGATCCTGAATAGCCCAAGTAATCTTGAGAAAGAAAAGCACAGCTGGAGGCATTACGCTTCCAGACTTCAAGCTATATTACAAAGCTGTTGTCATCAAGACAGTATGGTACTGGCACAAAAACAGACACATAGATCAATAGAGAATAGAAAACCCAGAAATGGACCCACAACTATATGATCAACTAATCTCTGACAAAGCAGGAAAGAATATCCAATGGAAAAAAGACAATCTCTTCAATGAAAAATGGTGTTGGGAAAACTGGACAGCAACATGGAAAAGAATGAAACTGGACCACTTTCTCACACTATACACAAATATAAATCCAAAATGGATGAAAGACCTAAATGTGTGATAGGAAACCATCAAAATCCTAGAGGAGAAAACAGGCAGCAACCTCTTCGACCTTAGCCATAACAACTTTTTTTTTTTTTTTTAAGATTTTATTTATTTATTCGACAGAGATAGAGACAGCCAGCGAGAGAGGGAACACAAGCAGGGGGAGTGGGAGAGGAAGAGGCAGGCTCATAGCAGAGGAGCCTGATGTGGGGGGCTCGATCCCAGAACACCGGGATCACGCCCTGAGCCGAAGACAGACACTTAACGACTGCGCCAACCAGGCACCCCTAGCCATAACAACTTCTTAATAGACCCCATCTCTGGAGGCAAGGGAAACAAAAGCAAAAATGAACTACTGGGGATTTCATCAAGATAAAAAGCTTCTGCACAATGAAGGAAATAATCAACAAATTAAAAGGCAACCTATGGACTGGGAGAAGATCTCTGCAAATGACTTATCTGATAAGGGTTAGTATCTAAAATATGTAAAGAACTTATCAAACTCACCATCTTCCCCCCAAAAAACCCAAAAAACCAAATAATCCAGTTAAGAAATGTACAGAAGATATGAATACACACTTTTCCAAAGAAGACATCCAGATGGCTAACAGACTCATGAAAAGATGCTCAACATCACTCATCATCAGGGAAATATAAATCAAAACCACAATGAGATATCACCTCACACTTGTCAGAATGGCTAAAATTAACAACACAGGAAACAACAGATGTTGGTGAGGATGAGAAAGGGGAACCTTCTTACACTGTTGGTGGGAATGCAAACTGGTGCAGCCACTCTAGAAAATAGTATGGAGTTTCCTCAAAAAGTTAAAAATAAAATACCCTACAACCCAGCAATTGCACTACTAGGTATTTACCCAAAAGATACAAAAATACTGATTCAAAGGGGCACATGCACCCTGATGTTTATATTTATAGCAGCACTATCAACAACAGCCGAATTATGGAAAAAGACAGAGGTCCAGCAACTGATAGACTGATAAAAAATATGTGTTGTGTGTGTGTATATATATGTATATACACAAATACCATATATTTTCATTCATGTGTGGAATTTAAGAAACAAAACAGATGAACAAAGGGGAGGAGAGGAAAAAAGAGAGGGGGAGGCAAACCATAAGAGACTATTCACTATAGAGAACAAACTGAGGACTGCTAGAAGAGAGGTAGGTGGGGGATGGGCTAAATTGATGATAGGTAGTAAGGAGGGCTCTTGTTCTGATGAGCACTGGCTGTTAAGTGTAAGTGATGAATCACTAAATTTTACTCTGAAATCAATATTCACTGTTTGTTAACTAACTAGAATTTTTTCAAAAAATTAAAAAAACAAAAATCCAGATTTAAGCAATGTTGTTTCTTACAAGGATATGATACATGAGTCATTAAGATGTATCAACGGAAGTCATTTTAGAATTAAGCATACTTTGGTTTGAATACTAGCTCCTTCACTCACTGAGCAAGCAATTTAATCTGCATCAATTTCCTTCTCTGTAAAATGGGAATAGTAAATCAGAAATTATTTTGAAGATTACATTAGAAGCTATATAGTGCTTCATCCAGTAGCTACCACATAACAACAGAACTTACATCTTTTTATTATAATTTTTAAAGATTTTAAGTAATCTCTACACCCAACATGGGGCTCAAACTTACAACCCTGAGATCAAGGGACACAGGCCCTACTCACTGAACCAGCCAGACACCCCTCAAAAGAGCTTTTAATGCAATAACATTAATGTGATATTACATATAGCTTAAATAATGCACTCATAATTATAATTAATCCAATAATATAACAATACAGTACATTATATTGTTCTATTACGAATGATAGAACATTCCTTTAAAATATATTAGTTACAACATACATTTATAGTTTATCATAACATGCTATTAACATACTATAGTCAAATATAAAATTATATGAGGTATATTTCATACTATTTGAAAATTTAATGGTTTTATTAAAATTTATGGTATTATTAAAATTTAATGGTATTTCCCCAATTACCAGTGAAATTAAATAAATGAGGGAAGAATGGAAAATAATGCAACTTCTGTGTTTTTCAACAAAATATATAAGCTTATTACGTACCAAATATTGCATTAGTGCTGGGAGCAAAATGTAAATTTTGCTAACTGCTAACCTCTGAGCTTGGGAGGATGGATCTATGGGGGAAATAGAATATCTAAATTATACAGGAACACAGTAAGTCATCTTTTGGAACATCTCATTCTTTCGTCAAGCAGAAATTCTCTTAAGCCCCGAATGAGAATCAGTCTTCAACAGGCTCCATGAGCCCACACCGAAATGTAGAGCAGCAGCTTGCTCTGAGAATTCTAATGAGAACTGTGAATTCTAGAAAACACCATCACAGTAAGAACAAATTTTGCCTGAGGTGATTTCTATTCTGTGAAGTCAGGAATTTACCTTAAATGTTATTCTCTCACTTTACATGAGCTTTCTCTCTGAAAGAGAACTCTGTACTATGTAATATTGAGTTCATTGATTTTTCTGACTTTCTTCTGAATTCATGAACTAAACTTTCAATTGCTACTAATGAGTTCAGTATTAAGCAGTCTGAAATACGGTGTTTGGCAATTAATACACCAAATTTTGTGTTGATCTGAGTTGCCATTGTTCTGGGTTTGTGATATTTGTTAGGTGACATCATCACCAATCTTGGCGTTTCGGCATAATCATCTGACCCATACTGACAACACTTCTATTAGATCAAGAAGACGACAGAATATTTTATTCAGAATTTCCTTTTAGTAAACTATACAATTTCTTTGTAGTTTTCCTATAAAAATAACTTTCTTAGGAGTCCTTTTTCAAAGAAAAAAAAAAGAAAACAGTGATCAAATATGTATCTGATGGTTTGTTATCTGGTTAATGACTCTTCTACTCAGATTCTTGGTATCTAAGACATAATTTATTATATAACTGCAGCTTCTTACCCACAAGAAAATAGTAAAATATCAAAAGGCTATTGCCAGAACACTATCATTTGGCAGTTCTAAATACCCTCCAAATTCAGGTTCAGTCTGTAAAGTGAATACAGGTAGTTAAAACCATGTGACTAGCTGAGATGTCTTGATGGATTAGGGTTGGAAAAATAAAATCTGATTCAAGAAAGGGTATTAAGAAATCACCGACGATGAAGAATTTCTGTATGGATGAAAGTGAGTTCTGGGAGAAAGTCCCTTGGTTGCTCAGCTCAGCTCAGGAGTGAGCCTTTTTAGCACTTTGTCCAGGCCACAGTATTATGCCATCCTCAGCCAAAGGAAAGTTGATCAGCAAAAAGAATCAATAAAGTAAAGAAATCTCATCTCAAAAAAGATGTACTGAGAGTAATACCAATGACTGTATGTGCCAAGCACTGTCCTAAATAGTCTATGATTTTTGTCATTCAATAAAAAAGTTCCTCTAATTTGATTGTTGCTAAAATTTATAATCTATAAATTCTGTCTTGTAAAGTCCCAATCTCCTTCTACCCTCAAACTCCTCAAAAGTGTTTGTTGCTCACCAAAGAGTAAAACTCTTCAAAGTAATAGAATTAGTAATACTAGTATAACACAATAATATAAATTACTAGTGTAAGGTTAAAAGGCACTAAGAGGTTAAGTCTCTGTCTCTATTTTTCTGTCTGTGTGTATATATACACACATATGTGTTGTTGAGTATGAAGTGTTAAAAGTGTAAGTTAAATATATATACATTGTCTATTAAAATAATAAATTGTCAAACACAAATAAAAAGAAAGTTCATAAAATCTTCCAAGTTATACAGAAACTTAGAGATTCAGTGTATGTTTCATATGGAAAAACCCCAGAATGAAGAAAATAATCTATCTTACTATTACGGAGAAATGCTTTGATGTGAAGATAACATTTTTCCCTTACTGCAAGGAAATAAAGAGCTAAATAAACTAAATCCTAAAATAGAGAAATGATACAAATGCTTAATGCACAGGATAGATTTTTTTGTTTTCTTCCTTTCCAGAACACCTTATTTATGATTTTAAAGAGATCAGTAATTTATAGGTCTCTTTTAATAAGAGGATGCAATTGTCATAAAATAAAACTAAGGTAAAATATAGCGTAACTTTAAAAATTATAACATGTTCATTAAAATGCTAAAAGGTGAGAATCTTCACGGATTTTAGATCATGAGGAAATGCTGCATAGTCAGAATCTTTTCTTCCTGTTCTTGGCCCTTTTATTTTGACCTAGTATTACAAAACAGTTTGTTACTCTTCCACATAAGCTTTCCTATTGAGAACAATTCAGCCGATCACACAACACAAAGATTTTAGGCTGATGGGCAATTTAAATTAAAAGTTAATAACATCATAATAAAACCACTTCTTCAGAGTTTGACTACCACAAGCTCCAATTACCTACGCAATAAAGGTACACATACACGAACATACACACACAAACAGAAACGTCCAAATAGGAAGGCAAAAAATAGATGACCAAAGGAAATCATTCTTATTTTTGTAATGGAGTTCTAAAACAATAATGAACAAAGCAAAGAATGGGCTAAGTATACATCAGGAAATAATTATAACAAAATACACAGAAATAGAATATTATGACACATCTAAAACTGAGAACAAACAAACAAAAAACACTTAGAGCAAGCAAAACAGCCAGTCATTTACCTACAAAAATCAAGAATAAAATATATTTTATTTTCTGTACATTGTGATGTTTATTAATTTTATTGTATTGTATTTATTACACTATACAATGGGTATATTACACTGTTTCACTTTTCTTGCTTCTTCAATTAAAATTTTAAGTGCTCTATCACAGAAATCATTTGTATATGCCTTTGTTTGCTTTTTTTTTTTTTTAAGATTTTTTATTTATTTATGTGACAGAGAGACAGCCAGCGAGAGAGGGAACACAAGCAGGGAGAGTGGGAGAGGAAGAAGCAGGCTCCCAACGGAGGAGCCCGATGTGGGACTCGATCCCTGAACGCCGTGATCACGCCCTAAGCCGAAGGCAGACGCTTAACGACTGTGCTACCCAGGCGCCCCTATGACTTTGTATTCTTCACATCAATCTAATTTTAGTTGTACATGCCAGCACCAAATGTGTTTGTTGAGTGATATATGTACATAATGGTTCACCAAACTATATATTATGAAAGAAATTAAACAAATGTATTGTCTTGATAAAGAAGCAAAATAAACCATCATTTGTTTTAGTAAAACAGACAATTTAAGTAAGTAGAGATATTTATACAGCAACTGGTTAGAATTCTTATTTCTAAATAAATACCAGAGCTGGAAATACTGTTTGAATAATAGATATTAATGTCTGTTCTATATGTTGATACTCATATAAAATGTATTATAGCAATAAGATTTGCCAAAGTTGTAGAAGCATCAGACTGTGATGGTAATAAACAGTAATAAAAATTTTTTCAAAGCTCTGTGAAGAGTAAGCATGGTTCATTATACCTTTGAGAGTTGTTAACGGATACTAGTCATTGTGACAATCTGACAGATGGAAAAATAAAAGGCACAGAGAGGTATAATAACTCCTGATGTCACATTAGAGGCACTGAATATACAGAGAAAAATATTAGGGCTTTAAAGACTCTTTGTTATATCCACATACCTCACATTTCCTTTGACAAACTTCTCTTAGAAACTACCCTAATTAAAAAAGTATTATTTACAAGATTTTTATTTATGGCCATAACTTTCTTCACTATCAAATACTTCAGTCTTCCTAGAAGGTTGACTATTTCAGGTTCTTCTTAATTTTCTAACACTACACACTATAACTTAAAAGCAGGACGATGTCTTTCTTGCTCATCTCTAGTTCCCCATCGACTAGGATGGTGGTCAGCTCACTACATTTGAACAATAGTTATGGAATTCCTATACCTTAGCCTTAGTTACTGACTTTAACATTTAAGAACAGTACTTTCTAATTTCAGCACTACCTCTTGCAGTAATGATTCCTATCTACAGGATTGTTAAATTGTTGAGAGCTTGATTCCATCAGGACTGCCCATGTTTTAGGTGCTGCCACTCTCTCCCCATCTTCTCCCTCTCTGATTCATTAACTACCTGAGATGTTAAATAGTTAACAAAAGATAGGAATAAAAATTAAGTAAATGAAATATTACCTTCAAAGTAATTGATATGTCTACCTTTTTCTTAATTTAATGCTTGCTTTAATAAAAAGGAATTTAAATCCTCTTTTGACTGTTACCATTTTATTCTGTTGCTAGGACTATTTAAAGATTGTCTATAATCTATCATTAATCCAAATATGTTTATAAGCAAAATGCATTCTAAATCTATCATCACCGGTTGATAAGTATTTGGTAAAGCTAATGTTGCATCATCTCATGTCCTGGACAAAGGAACATCACTTCTTCCTGGAGCCCAAGAAAAAGTCTATTCAGTGTTTCCATGTTATCATCACAAATTCCTACCACTGTTTATAGTTATCAGCACTACTAAAATAGCCAGGAGGGCTAATTAGCTCAACTGGAAAATGTGAATTCAGTAAGGTTGACATCCTCCCTTCGAAACAGAATTTCAGCCATCAATACACCTCCGGGGTTGAGGTTCAAAAATGCATTGTGCCAAGCCACACCTGTAAGTTATTTATATGGTATATTTTCTATTGGTAAAGGCTTGCTAGAGGTGCTTAAGCCCTTTAAGTAAGGATTGTGTCTTGCAACTAGCAAAGAAAGTAGCTAGTGTCAAAACAGCTACCTACTATATTTAAAGAACTTTAAAAGATTAGCAACATCAAATAGAAGGGTGGTATAATGTACAGTCTGAAAGAATAGACTCTGAAGTCAGAGTACCTGGGTTTATTTATTTTTTTTAAGATTTTATTTATTTATGTGACAGAGACAGCCAGCGAGAGAGGGAACACAAGCAGGGGGAGTGGGAGAGGAAGAAGCAGGCTCATAGCGGAGGAGCCCAATGTGGGACTCGATCCCGGTACGCCGGGATCACGCCCTGAGCTGAAGGCAGACACTTTAACGACTGCGCTACCCAGGCGCCCCCAGAGTACCTGGGTTTAAATCTGCCTCAATCTCCTTGCATGTCACCTGGCATGTATGACCCATTACCTAACAGTCATTTGTCTGTTTCATCATCTGTCAAACAGACATCAGAGTACCTAAATCTCAGAGCTACTGAATTGAAAAAATGAATAAATACATGTGAAGGTATCAGCCTGGTACATATTAAGTGCTTATTGAAAATTAGTCATTTTGGTTATTAATATATTAATGCTTGATGGTTTCAATAACAAAAACATTCATAGCTTATCCTCCCAACACTCTGGCCTCTGTTTGCTGAATTCTTTTCCAATAGTCTTGTCCTCCAACTTATTTCAGCCATACAGTCTCATACCACACTGTCCAATATGGTAGACACATGTGACTATTTACATATAAATTCAATAAATTAAATACAATTAACATTTCATTTTTCAGTCCCACTATCCACATTTCAAGTGCTTAATAGCCACATGTGATTAGTGGCCATTATATTACACAGCCCACATAGAGAGCATTTCTATTGTCACAGAAAATTTTATTGGATACTATTGCTATAGACCTTGCACTCAATAACTTTAATTCCTCCTCAACCTCAATGTCATGCATTCTACTCTTTTATCAATACCTCCTATCTTTCCAGATCACTCCTTATTTTACCATGATTTCAACAATATTTTTACCCTATCAATTACTCTAATTTATCAATTCCAAATTTTCTTAGTCTCAGGAACACTTTACAATCTTAAAAATTACTGAAGATGCCAAAAAGCTTGTATTTACATTTTTGTTGTATTATAAATTAAAAATGAAACATTGAAAAATTATTTAAAAGTTTACTAAAATAGGGGCGCCTGGGTGGCTCAGTCATTCAAGTGTCTGCCTTCAGCTCAGGGCGTGATCCCAGCATTCTGGGATCGAGCCCCACATCAGGCTCCTCCGCTGGGAGCCTGCTTCTTCCTCTCCCACTCCCCCTGCCTGTGTTCCCTCTCTCGCTGGCTGTCTCTCTCTGTCAAATTAATAAATAAAATCTTAAAAAAAAAAGTTTACAAAAATATATCATACAAACAAAATACACATTTCCACATGTGGGAAATTACTACATTTCCCAAGCAAAAATAAATTCAGAGAGAAAAGTAGACTGTTTGTATTTTGAAAGTCTCTTTAACGTCTAGTTAAAAGAAGGCAGATGGATTCTCATTGTCTGTGTATTAAATCCGTTTTGAAATCACACATCATGAGCTTCTGCAAAACTCCATTGTAAATTGATGAGAGAATGAGAGTGAAAAAGGCAAGTAACATATTACTAGTATTATGAAAATAATTTGGATTTCCTGCAAGAATATGGGAGAATTTTCAGAAGTGCCCAGACCAACACAGACAACCGCTACTCTAGATGCTACCATCTTTTCATTGTTCCTCACTCCATGAGGTCCTCTATTCCCCTTTATGCAGCTTAAGTACTCCCTCGTGTATAAAATTAATTTCCTTACCTGTATTTCTCTCTCATTCTAGTTTGGAAAAGCCACGACCATGGTGAAATGCTATTCTGCCTTATTCCACAACTATATCTGCACAAATGAAAGTTGGGGAAAACTCACACAGTCTTGTGGACTTACCTTACTTTGTGTCCTTGTACCTCAAAAGGACTCTCAGTATTGCCAGCCAATGATACTTTGTATCATAAACTCATAAATGCGGGGGCGCCTGGGTGGCACAGCGGTTAAGCGTCTGCCTTCGGCTCAGGGCGTGATCCCGGCGTTGTGGGATCGAGCCCCACATCAGGCTCCTCCGCTATGAGCCTGCTTCTTCCTCTCCCACTCCCCCTGCTTGTGTTCCCTCTCTCGCTGACTGTCTCTATCTCTGTCGAATAAATAAAATCTTTAAAAAAATAAAAATAAAAAAAAAAATAAACTCATAAATGCGAATCCTTCCACTTTATGCTGTAACGCCTAACCCCCTAAATCTCCTCTCTTATGCTCACTCTCAAAGACCTGCTACCTCACTGAAGAAAGCGAGCATTCAAAAGAGAACTTCGAAGACTCCCACCACCTCATGTACCTCCTCTAGCATCTATCTGGTCATATCTGAGCTCTGTCACTATCCACTATTATGGAAGAGTGCCCTGCAAGC
Organism: Ursus maritimus; assembly: GCF_017311325.1. Classification (NCBI taxonomy): domain Eukaryota; kingdom Metazoa; phylum Chordata; class Mammalia; order Carnivora; family Ursidae; genus Ursus; species Ursus maritimus. The sequence goes on along the minus strand of NW_024425563.1, from coordinate 77,113,199 downwards.
CCGTCTAAGGTCAATCACTCCATGGGAGCACAGATTCTATGCCCTTTCTTCTAAGGAAGGAACTCTCTCCAACAATTCTCTTCTTTTCCCTTTATGTCACCAATACTGCTTCCCTACTGGATCATTCCATCACCACACACAAGCTCTTATTTCCTGACTGAAAAAGTTCTTTCTCTTGACTCCATCTCCCTGCTACCTACTATCCCATTTGTAGCAAAAATCTTCAAAAAGTCACATATAAAGTCTATTTCGAAACTCTCTCTCCAATACATTCCTAAATACCCTCTAATCAAGCTTTCACTCTTATTTTTCTCAGAAACTGCTTCTGTCAGTTGCATCTAGGCTGCTAAATCCAATGATTAATTTCCAGTTCTCGTCATACTTGACTTATCAAAGTATTTGGCAAAATTGTTTACTTTTGCCTGTTTGATACACACCCTTCACTTGGCTTCCAGGACACCACTCTCCTACATACACCCTTTCTTCAGCTTCTACCTGATGTCTTTATTTTGGCATGTCTGAAGTCTCAGTCCTTCATCTCTTCTTCTCTGTCTACACTTGTCATTTTAGTGATCTCATCCAGGCTTTACTATCATCTGTATGCTATTAACTTCCAAATTAAAATCTTCAACCAAACCTTTCTCTTGAATGGCTGACTTGTATAGCCAAATGCCCACTCCTCCTCACCCCCTACACCCAATTTCTTCACCTAGAGGTCAAACAGATACCTTCAATTTAATATGTACAAATGCAATTACTAACCTCCATACACAGTCCTTCTCGTCTCAACTGTTAGCAAATCAACCCATAGCAGTACTCAGGACAAAGGCCTTAGAATGCTCACTGATGGCTTCTTTTCTCTTCATCTCTCATCCAATCCATCATAAAATCCTATTGGCTCTACTAAAATGTGGCTAGTGAGATTGAGGAACTTAATTTTAAATTTAAGTTAAATTTAACAGTCATCTATGGCTAGTGGCCACCCTATCAGATATAGCACAGGTCTAGATTAACGACTAAAATAATAAAAACCATGCAATCACTGGAAAAAATAAACTGAGAATAAGAGCAAATATATGCAAAAGAAAGTAAGATAGAAAAATAGAAAGAATATAAGCGAGTCAGGACAAAGAGAAGGCAAACAGGATCTAAGAGTTCTAGATTCAATTACTTATCACAAGTGCCTAAAGCAGTGTGTAGCACAGAGTAGTGATCAATTAATTTTGAATGGACATTACCATTAATGATTTTAAATATTATGCCTCCAATGAGTAAAATAAAGGACGGAATAAGATTTTGTGTTTTTTTTTTTAATTTGGTGATTTCTCTTTTATTTATTTCCAAATGCCAATAATGTTTATGTCACAACACAGAAAAATACCATCATATTTAGATCTTGTTCATAAAAATGTTAGATGCCTTAAAGTCTCATGTTAAGTGGTTTTTAACATACAGTCCTTTGTATAGAAATTAAAAAGTTGCTTTCATGATAAAGTTCTTTGCTGCTGACTTTTAGAACTGGAATTATCTACAATCAGAGAATTTGCTAAAGAGAGACTAAGTTTCTTTATATTTAATTTAGATGACTTTAGACTCCAGATAGACTATACATAAATATATTTTCTCCAATAAAAATATTTTTTGCAGTAGAACTTGTATTTCCTACAGTTTTGCCAATAAACTCATTTCCACTACTTAGAAGGAGCAATGTTTTCCTGAAGTTTGCCACAAGTTGAACATGATGAATTTTACTTTATTTCAAGGAATTCCTGCCAAGAAAAAAAGCCATACATCAAAAAGTACCTGTATTACCTTTAAAACATTAAGCTTTTTGAACAACCTAAAAGAATATAAATACCTAAGGAAGAGTCTGTTATTTCATTCATTGATATAATTAAGTCAAGGAAACACTTTTTCCTTTTGTGGAAGCGTTAAAAACTAATATATATGGCTACATTTACAAATGTCAGAACTACTGGGTAGCAAAATGTATATCTTCTACCAAGTGAATTGTTCAATACTAGTCTGTAATAATCTATTCTATAGAGTAATATATATTAATCATTATAATGCAGTTTTTCTTATCATTTTAAATAAGTTTAGTTACCCCCCTACTTTCCCTGCTTCAATTTGAGTACTTAAAATTCAGCACTGTCTTGGTAAAAATCTTAAATTTAATGTTTAAAATTCAGCAAATTCTTGGAAAAATGCAATCTATATCTTCATTTTGAATTACCTTTAGTCAGGCCTGCCCTCTTGATTCTCTGGAATAGTGATGATTCTGCTTTTCATATTAATGATTAGACACATATACATAATCTTCTATCTTCTTTCTATCTAACTACCCATCTACTTACCTATCTCCTGCAAAATGCACTTATCAAAGTTAAAAAAAGTCAATCCATAATCTACTCTTTAACTATATTTAATATCATATCTTTAGTCATGGAAATAAAATGTGGATTATTCTCTGGTGGAAAACAAACAGAAACCATTTTTCTGTTCTTTTTTTCTTTTTTAAATTTATTTGACAGAGAGAGTGTGAGTGAGAGAGAACACAAGCAGGAGGAGGAGCAGAGGGAAAGGGATAGGCAGACTCCTCACTAAAAAGGAAGTCCAAGGCAGGGCTTGATCCCAAGACCCTGGGATCATGACCTAAGCTGAAGGTAGACACTTAACTGACTAAGCCACCCAGGCACCCCAAAAACCATTTTTCTTAACACAATATTTAAAAGTTTTTAGAAGTCTCGACATAGAATATACATTATCCTTAATAAAAAAAAAGTTAACATATAGAAATCGAACCATATTTTACTTTACCACATGCTTAACTCATCCCTCCTAGACGACAGGTAGCAGTGTATTCTCTCTTCTTGCTTGCTCCTTTATGACTTTTTAAGAATTATTTTTAAAGTTCTGATATATACAAGCTCATAGGGGAATTTCAGCTTCTCAACCCTATCATGTTTAATTTTGTTTAAAAAAATTTGATGCCAGTCTATAACCCATAGTAAATAACCAAAAAATGGTAACAAAAATAATATTCTTTAATCATGATTAGCATGAATTTCTAGAATTAAATAGATGTGATGGTGTTGCTAGGTTGACAACACTTACAAAGCTAAGAGCTCTTGCTTACCTTGGAGCATAATCTGTGCAGTATAACACTGCTCACACCCATATATGTTCATCTATTCACTCTTAGGAAATGTAGTCATTTTGGCCCTAGATTTATCTGCGTAAGATTTAAAAATAAGTTGCCGAGCTTAACTATAACTTAACTGATTGTAGAAACAAGGACATATGATATTAAAATAAGGTTTTATTTTTTTTTTAAATGTACTTATAGACAAAATGAGGAGACAGAGGAGTATGTCCCAAATGAAAGAACAGGACAAAACCACAGCAAAAGAGCTAAATAATTTGGAATTAAGTAACATGCTTGATGGTGAATTCAAAGTAATCATCAGAGAGATACTCACTGGTCTTAACAGTGGAGGATATTAGCAAGACTCAGCAAAGAGATAGAAAATATAAAAAAGAAAGAATTAGAGATGAAGAACTCAGTAAATGAAATTAAAAATACACTAGAGGAAATCAATAACAGATTAGAGGCAACAGAAGAACAGATCAGTGAGCTGGGAGACAGACTAATGGAAAGTAACTACAATGAACAGCAAAAAGAATAATAAAAAATGAGAATAGGTTAAGGAAACTCAACAGTTGAAAACTTCCCTAATCTGAGGGGGAAACAGACATTGAGAACAAGGAAACACAGGAAGCCCGCAACAAATACAATGCAAGGAGGTCCACACCAAGACACACAATAACTAAAATGACCAAAAGTAATGATAAAGAGAGAATTTTTAAAGCAGCAGCAGAAGAAAAAACAGTTACAAGGGAAACCCCATAAGCCTATCAACTGATTTTGCAGCGGAAACTTTGGAGGCCAGAAGACAGTGGAATAATATATTCAAAGTACTAACAGGAAAATAACTTGTGATCAAAAATTCTATAGTAAGAGTATAATTCAGAATAGAAGGACAGATAAAGACTTGCCCAGACAAACAAAGTTAAAGGAGTTCGCCACCACTAAATAGTCCTACGAGAAATCTTAAAGGGAAAGAAAAGACCATAATGAGAAGTAAGAAATTATGAAAGGAAAAATTTCACAAATACAAACATAATAAAAATAGATTAATCACTTATAAAACCAGTACAGAGGTTAGAGCACAAAAGCAGTAAAATCAATTATATCTATAAAAATCAGTCAAGGGATTCACAGAACAAAAGAATGTAAAGTATGATATCATATACATAAGACATGGGAAGGGGAGTAAGAATTTAGTGCTTTAGAATGTATTCAAACTAGATTGACCAATATGACTATAGGCATAAGATGTTATACATGAACCTAATGGTAACCAAAAACCAAATATAATGGTAATAGATACACAAAAATAAAGAGAAAGGAATCCGAGCATATCATAAAGAAAGCCATCAAACCACAAAGGTAGAGAGTAAGAGAAGAAGAAGAAAAACAAAACAAAACAACACCTCTTAAATACAAAGAACAAACTGGTGGTTTCCAGAAGCAAGGTGGATGGGAGGATGGGTGATATAGATAGAGGGCATTAAGAGTAGACTTATCTTGATTAGCACTAAAAATGTATAGAATAGTTGAATCATTATATTGTATGTCTCAAACAAATGCAACACTTTATGTTAATTATACTTCAATAAAAACATTAAATAACAAAAGAAAAAAGAAAATGCTTATCTAAACAGGAATTTACTAAAAATATCCTTATATTTTTAATAAAATATTAGAGTCCCATAAAAAGTGAATTAAGATAACTTAGACACAGAGTATATGATATCTTCTAACTAAAAGTAGATCAAAGCGAATGGGAATAAGGCTGGGAATGTTGGCTAGAGCACATCTGGAATTTCACATTCAGTTCTGGATGCCACTTTCAAAGTTGTGTACACAAGCTAGAATGTATGAGAAGACAGTGACAGGGAAAATGAGGTAGACTGTAAATCAAAATGATTTATGGATTTATTTCTTTATATAACTTCCCCCTGTTTCATCCCACAGTTGTTTTCAGGTAGCTTATACAGATACATGTAAGAGGTTGAAATCCAATAGAATAAAATGTCGAAAGGAACAGGAGAATTAAGACAGGTACTGATTACACAGTATTGCAAGTTTCAATGACTGTGTAGGTTATGGATACACAGTCTTTAGAATTCTAGGGTTTCCTGGCATCCATTTAGAAAATGTGGTTATTAATCTGACTCACATTACCCCAAAAGAAAAAAAAAAAAAGATACATGCAAGTTACTTAGGCTCTTCATGGCAGCAGGCCTGAGAGAAATGACTCCCATGGCTCTTTATGTTGGGAACAAGAATATTGAAAATAATATCCTCAACAACATCTCTCCAAAAAATAAGGCAACAAGTGCCATATTCTACTTACAGTGTACCACACGGTATAAGCCCAGGGCAAAATACTGTGAAAAGAATTCCCCCAAGGAGACAAGATCATATTACATAAACACAAAATTTTCTGCACTTTAACTTGACACAGAGATAAAACCTAACTATCAAAGTACAGATTACTTGAGACCAAGCCACTGGGCATGTTCAGGACATTTTGGCAGTGGGGAGAGCGGGGGCAGCTGCTGTGTCAGCGGTACAGCACAGTGCTTAACTGCACAGGCCTGCATTTAATTCCATGTACGCCACTTGCTGACTGTGTAACTTGACCAAATAATGGAACCTCTCTGTTCTTGTTGCTTCTTTTAAAAATCGAGATGATGATCATGACATTTCTACTCCATACAACTGCTGTAAGGAAACAATGAATAAATACAAGTCCTCTGAAAAGGGGGTTGGCACCTGTCAAATGCTAAATAAATGTTAGCTACCACTTTATCTTCACACACAGGGAAGGCCAGTTCACAAGAAGGATATAGGCTTGCTCCGTGTGACTCTAAGCAGTGGAATTAGGATAAATATAGTTGATCACCATTATTCAAGGATTTGGTATTTGAAAATTTACCTACTTACTAAAATTTATTTATATATAACCCACAATTAATACTAGGGGTGTACCTTTGCAGTCATTTGCAGATTGTAAATTTGGGTAGCCCAATGCGCATGTTCCCAGATGAGGTTGAATGAGGCCATGCTCTTTCTTCTTTTTCAGACCTTTTTCTTTAAACAAGTGTCCTTTTCATGGTCTAGTTATTGCCACTTTACCCCCCTGCATTTCTGTGCTTTTCCTTGGTGGTTTTGCTGTTTAAAATGGTCCCCAGACATAATCTGGAAGTGCTACCTGGTGCTCTTAATGCAAGAAAGCTTTAATGTGTCTTGAGAAAGAAGATCTTTGGGAAGAAGAAAAAAAGGGACAAAAGGAAGTGACAAGAGTCTGGAGTCTGAGCTGCTTAGTGTCTTCTTAGGTGCAATGTTGACACACACATCTAAAGGCCATTTACCCTTGATTATACAGAGAGGAAGAAAAAAGATTCATGTTCCAGACATGAATCTAATAGCTGTGACACAAATTAAGACAATTACAGAAAGCAAGTATCTTTCTTTATAATAAAAGCATTCGGGAATTAGAGTGCCTGGGTAGCTCAGTCGGTTAAGCGTCTTCATTTGGCTCAGGTCATGATCCTGGGGTCCTGGGATCAAGTCTCGCATCGGGTCCCTGCTCGGTGGGGAGTCTGTTTCTCCTCTGTCTCTACCCTTCCACCTGCTTTAGCTCTCTCTCTCTCTCAAGTAAATAAATAAATAAATCTTAAAAAAATTCGGGAATTAGTATATATTTCAGGATTCTGCATGTTTTCTTTTTTTTCCATTTTTCTTTGGAAAAAACTATTACTGATTTTTTTTTTTTGTTAGTTTTTTGTTTTGTGGTTGTTAGTGCTTATGGATTCTTCAAATACTTGCGCTTCTATGTCAGGGCAAGATGGCTCTGCCTGATTTACATTCAATACCTATGATATGACAAGCTCTAAATTAACAAGGTTTTAATCCATGAGTTTTTATTTTACTTCAGTAAAGCTGTTGTATTTGCTGTAGGCTTAACACTTCTCTGTATCCCTAGCACTGGCTCTGTCGAGAAGGAAGAACCGCCTGAATAGGCAGCTCCACGCCCAGTTACACAGGTCTACAGCTTACACAAGTGCCCACATGCCCACAGAAGAGGAGGGAGGGTAGCTCAACCTATTCGAATGACATTTTCTACACTCTGATCAGGTGCCTTTTGTAGAAAACACTTAAGTTTTTTTATAACTCAAAGTTGCTATGCAGTTGCAAAATTGTTTCTCCACCCTGGCCAGCAGGGTGTTCTCCTGAAATGAAATTATATAAAATCAGTAATTTCAGGTCCAGGGCAAGAGGGACACATTTTACCTCTGTATGTGAGGAGTACATTTCCTACCATTCAAAGGAAGTACAGACTTACTATTTTCAGCTATTTTTCAAAATTCATTCATTCATTTGGCAAGCTTTGTAAAAATAAATACTGCAAGTACTATGGTAGAATGAACATCAGCTCAGCTTTGAATCAAGTTCAAGTACTTTTTAATGATGATAAAAGAGTGCTCCAGTGTCTTGGCAAAGTGTCTTAGAATGTTGATAGAGTGATACACATATAGTGTATTTATAAAAGCCTACTGCAGTTGACTTAGCTCAAATTGTCTTAGTTTTAATTCCTGGCACACTGAGAGCACCTCTTATGAGCTTAGCTATTTTCTAATCTACAATATTCTCCTGGAAAAGCTAGCCTGCGCAGAGTTGACATGAGAATAGCCACTGTCACATAAAATCTACTGTCCTCATAAATATGTAAACTGTAGTTGAATCCTCCAGCTTTTAGCATATCTGGGCCAAAAGAAGGGAAGACACTGCAAGACAGAGTACACATGAGAGTCTGTGATAAAATGAACCAAAATCCCACATGGTACCCAATTCAGCACTGACTCTCATCACTGGAGTAAAATGGCTCAAAGTCTGAATTAAGGCCTTGAATGTTTTGTGTACTTCTAAACAAGAGTTTCTCCTGATCACTGTTATATATTTTTCCAGAAATACTACTGTTGAGAAGACAATGCACTGATTCTGACTTTTATTCCTATATTGATACACAATAGGTTTTAGGGTAGAATTTTGTTCAGCTCGGATTTAAACTTTTGAGAGAGAAATCCCTTGTTTATTCAACTAATTGTTAAGTCTCTATGATCTTTACGAGGTAAAACTGCAAGGTGACTAGTGTGTTCTATAAATCTGCCATTCCCCAAAACTTCATAAACACTTGATATGCTTTACTGATAATTGATTGCTGCAATAAACGGATATTGTGAAAAGGCACCCATACTAAATAGAATTCCTAAACAAAGAGAAAATATATAGTAGTCACAGAAGCTGGAAATCGATAATAAAGGACTTACCTTATATCACCACCACTCAACTTTGGGTCTAGACCATTGCCAATCCCTTAAATCCACCTGTGTGTACATCCTCATTCCATCCCACTGCTTCACCTTCAGATTCCATCACCATTCGGAATTTTAGGCTAATGATTTCTTTCCTTTTCCTTTGTTGAAATGATCTTATCACTTTATGTATGTAGAGACAACCTATATACTGTTAGACTTTTCTTTCGAGAGAGAAAAATGTTATCTTACTGCTGTAATTCATGATATCTTTTCAAGTGTTTTTTGATATTATTCTATGTTGTTCCATATAATTATAGTTCATTTATTTCCATTTAATAATTCCAAAAATGTCTGTATAATGCTCCATTGTTTATATGCCACAGTTTGTTTATATATTGTCTTTTCCAAGGACTTGAGTTGTTTTAGCTATTATAGAGAACATCTAAATAACTGTATATGAGCACATCTGTAAAAGAGTAAACTACTGGAAAATGCACGTATTCATTTTTACAAGGCCATGTCAAATGATCTTTCAAAGTGGTTGTACAATAAACATACTTACCAGCTGTATAAAACAGTTCTATTGATTCACATGCACGCCAGCACTTGGCATCATCAGATATAATTTTTGCCAATCTACTGAGTATAAATGGAAATGGTGACTAATTTGCAATCTGAATTTATACATTTATAATCATTATCAAAAGTGAGCAATTTTCCTGTTTAAGGTCTTTGTTGTTTCCTCCTCAGTGAAATGCTTGTTCGTGCTTTTTTTAATAGATTTTACTTTTTAGAGCATTTTGAGGTTCACAGCAAAACGGAGCAGAAAGTACCAAGATTTCCCATATACTCCTTGCTCCTGCACAACCTCCCCCACTATCAACATCCCGCCTGTTCATGAATTCTGTACGTTTGTCTAGTGACTGGTATGAATTATTTCTGGACAGTCATCTATTTCCTAGTTTCTGGCTTATCGTTTTACTGTTTTATAGTGCCCTCTGAGAAATGGAAGTTCTTAATTTAACCATGTAGTTCATCAGTCTTTTCTTTCATGGTTATTATTTTTCTGTTTTGTTTCCAAAACCCTTTTCTAGTCCAAGCCCTGAAAATATCTTCCTATAGGTTCTTACAAATATTTTTTTCTATTTTTGCCTTTCCCATGAGGTTTTAATCCATCTAAATGGATTACTTATACAATAATGTAACAGTGTAATTCTTAATTATTATTATAAACTTAAGGTAAAGCTCTATTGTAATGCTGTTTGATAGCAATAATACAGTCCAGGTTTGATCATATCCTAACTCCTCCCACTCAAAATAGAAGGGCTTTAATAAACTTTAATTCTGATCATTCCTTCCTCAACATGCTATCTTATTGTCCATTATTTGAGTTATGTTCTAATTTTAAATTATAACAAATTGGGCATTATTGTTTTATATAGACAATATTTCACTGATTTACAAACATTCAATTTGTTTTTCATTCTTGCATCCCAAAGCATCCTTTTATAATTATTTTCCTTTTTCCTGAAGATCACATAGGACATTATAGGCCATTTCAAAGTATTTGCTTTAACTCTGAGTGAAATAGGGGAGCTTTTGGCAGTTTCCAGGGGAGAAATGACCTGATCGGACATATGCTTTAACAGGATCATGCTGGGGGATCTGTCACAATAGAGGTACAAATAGAGGTAAGTGGGCAATCAGGTAGGAAGGAGGCTATTGCATTATCCAGAAAAGAAATGACAGGGGATTAAATAAGAATGCTAAGAGCAAATGTAAGAAGGAGTGAACATATCTGAAGGTGGAAGCTACAGGATTGAAATACCATTATGCTATTCTTTTCAAACAGCTTTACATAATAAGATATAAAAAATAATGCTCAAAATTAGAGAAAAAAATGAAATATTCAAGAAACATGTAATAGGCTTTCTTTTGGCAGAAACTAAGTAGTGAAAGAAATCTTTCCTCTTTTGTCTTAGCCGCCCAGAAACTGCAATAATTGCTCACCCCAGAGGCCCAACCTAGTACGCTGCATTTCTATAAATAATTCTGTTTCAGTTGAACATATTGTCCAATTTTGTGTTATATTTAATTACAACATCTGCCTTGAATCTTTTGGCCATGTTGCATTTGTTGCATAATTTTCAGTGCTCTGGTGTCCTGAATATTTTATATTTTAAGGTATGACTCCTGTTTTCAACAAGACTTAGGGTTCCATAGTAACTTTAGTTACTGGGAGAAACTATCAGCTGCCTTGAATAGGGACATAGATAACAACCGTGTTTCTGGAATAAATATGGATGGATAACCAGTTCTGGAAAATAGGGAGTTTCGATAGGCAGGTGATTGGGTGAGTAAATGAAAAGAACAAAACAAAGCCTAAGACTAGATCAGCATGAAGAATAACAACATTATGACCCAAGTTAAGGTATTTAAACAAAGATATCTCAGTTTTTTCATCTTAAGAGAGATGAAAAAAATATTCCATTTTTGCTTCATACGGGAACATGCTAGGAGTCATGTGGCTGTTTGCAAAGGTAGTCTGAATTAAAAGGAGAAGAAATTGAAGTAGAACATCAACTTTTTCACTCTCAGTCTAGGATTCTTGACAGTTTTTTTCAATAATACTAAGGTAGAACATTGTGAACTCTACGAGCTTGGCTTTAAAATGTGGGGGCATGCCGGTGTGGCTCTGTCGGTTAAACGTCTAAAAAGTAGAAAATTCCCAGGATGTCTGGCTTGCTCAGTTGGTAGCACACAACTCTTGATCTTGGGGTTGTGAGTTCAAGACCCACATTGGGCATAGAACTTACTTAAAATAAAATTTAAAAAGTGGTAAATTCCCTATACATAATACTCAGTACATGTCTATTTAATCTAACTGAATTGCATGCTATAATATAACAAAATGTTGGATATATGTTATAGACCAACAGATGATTGACAGGAAAGAAGGGAAGAAAGGGGAAACAAAAGAAGAAAGGAATTAAGAGAGTTTCATTTTCGAAGTTCTGTGTCGTAACATTATTCAAAAAAGGTTTTGATTTTTCTTATATTTCAAAAGAAGCCTTTTTGTGGAAGAACAGATGGACAATTCACACGACAAGAATTATTTGCAGTCCCCAACTGGAATACATTTATAGAATGAACGGTGAGTGTATAGCAGAGGCAGCGGAATCTTAACACCAGAAAGGTAAGGGCGTAGCTCATCAGACACTGTAGACCATACTTTTTTCTCCCCCCAACAAGAAAGCTGTCTTAAACAATTCCTGATTGTTTTGGTGCTCCTTCCCTCCCATGCTCCTACAGATTGTGAGACATCATTCTCTGGATGCTCGTCTACCATTACCCATAATGGCTTTTTAAAGGCCTTTTTCTATCTCCAGGAAATGGAAATGGCCTGACAGTGTATGTTCCATGACTACTAATGAGTTCCTTCCCCCTTAGAACTGAAAGAAAATTATTTAGAAAAGGAAACTCACTTACCCTAGGCAATGTTGTCATAAAACAATACTCATTTGAACTGCTTACCCATACTAAGATGCATGTACCACTCAAGTGCATTAAGGCTAATGATGGAAAAGACCTAAAAATAATTATAATCATTAGCAGTATTACCCGATCTTTGTGACATAAACACCATAATTAGATATGGCTCTGTACAAATGCACTTATGAATTTTTAGTCAAGTATTTTCACTGATATGTAACTAAAAGACATTTCTTTCTGGTTATTCCATGGACTGATGCATGCTTAAAAATTACTTAGAAATTTGGAGCCAAAGGAGAGTGAATATCATACTTTCATAATGTTTCTATTCGGAGTAGATGAGTGATATTTAAAAACAACAACAACAACAAAAAAAAAACAAAAAAAAACCTGTTGAAATTGAGAGAGCCTGTTGGTTAAACGAAACAAAGCTTTATTCTATTGTGGTTTCTCTGCCAGACACTACTGCTTTGTATATGGAAGTGGAAAAACATCCCATGATGACACACTCCTTAGAGATATCTGAGGGTATTTCAGAATGAGTGAAAACTTTGGTTAAATGTCCATGAATATGAACAATGTTTTAAATTAAATACATTTTGGAAAGTTCTATGTTGAGTCTTTAAAAAAAACAGATAAAATTGAAAGTGAAGGCAATAAATCACAATGTAATAATACACTGAATATTAATTAGTTATTTATTAGCTGTGGTATTCTTAAAATGTCAGGGAGGGTTTGCAATAAAATCAAATAGCATGGAGAAAATGAATATATGATGACTTCCAGATAAAGGGGAAATGATTGAAATATGACCAATTATTAATTATTCTTTATTCTTACTAAGAACAGGACCAGAAGGAATGTTATGTTCCAGCAGAGGGAGGTATAATTAAAATCGAGTGGGAAAATGTGGGACAACTAAGTTTGACTGTTTACGCCACTGGGACATGTTGACATGAGTGGAAAGTTGAACTAGTTGCACAAATGGACTGAGATGACAGTAGAGATGTGTAGTCCAGAGCTCCTGTCAGTGAAGAATAGATGTGACACGAAGCTCATCCTGAACCATGAACAAAGCTTAATAAAATGGAGAATAGCTGACGATGAGAATGGGGGCTCACTTGTTTGGAATGTTATTTAAATACATTCCTTCTGGAATTTTATACCTTTGCATCTAAGTCTGTTTGTGAGGCTTATCGTGAGGTGACCATTGTGGAGCCCAGGAAACAGAAACAAGGTGAAACCAGGCAAAGCAAAGAGTAATCGTGAGTGTGTCAGGTGTAAGAGCAATGAAATTACTAAAAATCTTACCAAATATCCTTGAGAGGGAAGCGAAGTCACATAAGGAAATGTATAATCTGGGTTTGAGTAACAGCCCTAATTGTAAAAAAAGTTAGTACCATATGATATGAAATAAGGAAATTATATAATATATGCACATTATATATATTTGTGTGTTTGTGTAATTTATGTGTATACATATATATGCATATATTTGTGGATCCCCATTGCTGAGCACTAGGCATATAGGATAGAAGCAACAAATACACTGTCACAGACCTGTATATTATATGCAGCAGGAAGAATTGAGACTCTCCCCCACACCCCAACATATGCACACTCCTCCAAGAGCCATGTTAAAGGAAAAACACCATCTTAACAGGGCTCATGGCTGAGCCACTTTTTGCTTGGTAGGATAGGAAAGCAGAAGGAGAAACTGGGGGAGTGAAAAAAAGGGGAGCTTGGTAGGGCTTGTGAAGAAAGAAGTTTGGGTGGAAGGGAAGAATAAGAACAAGATGGATATCATTTGCTTTCGGGAATAAAACTTATATCAAGCAACACATGCTCCAGGAGAGTTTTGAGGAAGCTTTGGTTATCATATGTAATGATGACTGCCCCCCCCATAAGCCCAGGAATCATTCAAAGAAATTTACATTATTATTTAATGCTTTTGGTGTTGAACTTGTGATTTTTTTCCCTCAGATACAACCATGGCTTGCTGAAGAGATCAGAGGCTGCTCTCACTTTGCCCTTTTTCCTTGACAGAAACTCTTTCATCCTCTGGTACCTTCCTGAGACAATGTACAATTTCAGTGTCCTTACATTACAGGGAATCTACCAAATCTGCTACACATATATACTTCCATTCCTCATGAAGACATAATATGGATTCGCTACTAATTAATATATCTTTTGCCTTAAACTTCGATATTGATCATTATAAACAGCAAATAGAATGAAATATTTTGTATGTTCCACATAGAATTTAATGTTTAATAAAGAATTTACTTGTTTGATTAAATATTTCAAGTTAATTCTGAAAATGAAGTCCTAAATATTTGTGAAGTTCCATAATTTCTTAGATGTCATTTCTATTGCAAATAAAATGGTTCCAATTTCATTAAGATTTTACAAGGTTTTAAAAAAATTATCTCAAACTCCATAAAATAGTAAGTATGATGGTAAATATATCTACAAACTCTGATTTAGCCATAGATGTAATTGCAAAATAAAGAAGTCAATAATCTTTAATGCTCATAAATTTTAAAATCACATATTTTGGGATAATGGTTTACACAGAATTTCCCACTTTCAGGATCATACTACTGATTTCATTGAAAATGAATGTTAGTAGTACAGAAAATTAGAGCTAGAGAAGTGATTCATACTTTGGTAAATTAATTATTTTAACCAGTATTTTTTTTTTAAGATTTATCTATTTATTTGAAAGAGAGAGAGAAGGGGGAAATGGAGGGGAAGGGCAAAGGGAGAGGGAAAGAGAGAATCTCAAGCAGACTCCCTGCTGAACATGGAGCCCAATGCAGGGCTCGATCTCGGGACCCAAGATCATGACCTGAGCCAAAATCAAGAGTCAGATAGTTAACCAGCTGAGCCACCCAGGTGCCCCTTATTTAGCTTTCTGATTGATGAGAACTGTCTAGCCATTGCTAACAGAAATCTTTGCTTATCTCCCTCTTCGTAAATTCTACAATTAATTTATCTGTTACATACAAATACCTCAGCAATTTATCAGTTGGTAATATGACCTAATTGAGAGAAAAATTAAATTGTTTGGATTATGTCAGAGTATAGAATTTGAAGTCTTTATGAATGAATTTTGCTTGGAAGGTAAACATACTGAGTTTATAAGGCAGGAGGATTTCCACAGGGGTTTCATAGAATCAGAGATGAATAGGATTTTCATAAGTCAAGCACTGGTTACTGGATATCTTAGGAGAGACCAATACTGTGAGTCTGTTCTGAATGATCGCTATATTTAGGGCTCCAAATGACAAAGAGGTGGTGACATCTGAAATAGATAAAATCAACAAAGATATAAAAGAAACTAAAACTCAGTGTTATCATTGTTCATTGAGAAGCTTTTTTCTTGAATTCCGCATTCATTCAGTAAATTATATTAGCATTTGTTATGCACAGAAATTATATTTGATGGTATGATTAAAGCCATATGTTCTTAAACCACACAAGGCAGGAATGTTGTTGCTCAAGCAGAGCAATGCACAGCTACAGAAAATGGCTATGTTCCCTTTTTTCCGGCCCCCTGTCACCTTCATGCTCCTCCACATTTCCACTTTTGCTCTGTAAGGAGCAGTTACAAACATAACTGGAAGTTGTTTTGTTTCTAACATTTGATCCATTTTCTGATAAACTTTATGAATCCGAGTGCTTACAGCTTCAAATAAGACAACCGAAGTAAAAGTTGCTGAAAAGACAGATATATTCTCTTCATAGAACACAAAATCTGAAAAAAAAAAAAAAAAAAAGAACACAAAATCTGAATGCAAGCCATTCTGAGCTTGTCCCCTATGGTCCAAGATGGTGCCACAGTCAAAAACATCATACAGAAGTGGAGAATATTCTCCCTCCAGGAGTTCTTTTCTGCTAGAAAGGAATAAACCAAATCCCAGACATCCTCTCAGGTTCCATTTGTCTGTACTAGTTTGTATGCCCATTTGTCCTCATACAAATTGCTAAAAAAAACCCAAACGAGCAGCTGATATTTTCAGCTTTTAGAGTAGGAAACAAGCTCTGCTAGGAAAAAAAAAAAAAAAAAAGAAAGAAAGAAAAAAAAAAAGAAAAGAAAAGAAAGAAAGAAATAGGTGGGGATGATGCTGTAGATTTAACAGACAACTCATACTCCCAGCAGCTGTGTACAACAGCGTCTATTTTCCAAGAGGCAGTATATGTAGGTTAAAATGCATACATAAAATCAATGGATTTCTCAATGTAAAATGTTTTTTCTCTTTTACTTACCAAATGTTATTATTGCGTGTAACAGTTTTTCCTTTGTATAACCATTTTGTTACTTTCAAAAAGGACAAAGAACATCTTGGTGAGCTGTAGTTGATACTAAAGTCACAGAAACAGACTTCACAGAGAATTCTTGCGCAACACAAGAAAAACCACCAATTTAAATGGGTTTGATATTAAGCAAGCTTTATACCCAACATGGGGCTTGAACTCATTACCCCGAGGTCAAGGATCACATGCTTCACCATCTGAGCCAGCCAGGGGCCCCCAATGGGTTTAATATTATATGAATGTTATTTCATGGATATTTTGTATCATTGAGCTATTTTATTTGATGTTACTCTTACAATTTATATAACTGCTCCCCCCCCCTTTTTTTAACTGAGTCAATTTGTTAATATTTTATGTTAAGAAATAGCTTTCTCTAAAGACAAGTATTGAAGAAATAATTGCCCACGGGTAATATAATAAATGTCACATTATCAATAGATTCTTAGTGTGGTTAATTTTTATTGAATGTGTTTTTATGTGCCAGGTACTATAAGCACTTTGTATTTTTTAGCTCTTACAACAATCCTCTGTAACAGGAAATATTATTATCGCTGTTTTATAGGTGAAGAAATAAGAGGGAGAAATTATGCATATCGAAAGTGCACTGCAAACAAATGGAGGAATTGGGACTTGAACTCAAGCAGTCTGGTTCCAGATTCCAAGCTTTTAAGCACTACAAAAGTCTTAGACCAATTCAAGAGTAATTTCCTTGATTCCTGACAACTTTCCAGCAGGCATTTCTTATCCTACGACAGCCCAGCTGTGCTTTTTTCCATTGGGTTTCAAGAGATACCCCTGTGAGCTTACAGTAAATAGTTATGTGCTATCAAAAATGCTCTGAAGGGGCGCCTGGGTGGCACAGCGGTTAAGCGTCTGCCTTCGGCTCAGGGCGTGATCCCGGCGTTCTGGGATCGAGCCCCACATCAGGCTCCTCTGCTATGAGCCTGCTTCTTCCTCTCCCACTCCCCCTGCTTGTGTTCCCTCTCTCGCTGGCTGTCTCTATCTCTGTCAAATAAATAAATAAAACCTTTAAAAAAAAATGCTCTGAAAAAGAATACAAGAAAGACTGTACCAAAGTCGGCTTGCTCTTTGTCATGCCCTTTTTAAACCTCAGTGCAATAAAAAGGTATTCAAACTGAGTTGAAGGTTTCTCTGGGAAGAAAATATTTAACTCAGAACCAGAGGTAACAAACAACTTCCATTTCCACAAACCAGCACTGAGTCAATCAAGAGTGATGTCTTCTGGGAAACAAAATAAATTAACCGAGATTTCTTTTTACAAAACTTCATGTTGTTTAGTTGCTGGGAACTGTGAAAGACCCATAGGGTCTTTGACAACAAAACACTGTCACTGCTGTTTAAAATAGAGGCTTTGTGCCTGGGTCTAAATTGGGTATGTCAGTCCTTCTCAATGAGAGATCAGAATCTGGGTAAAGTTTCAAACCTTAGAGATCAGTTTTTGGCACTGGTAACAAGTTTGTTTGATGTGCTTGAAAAAAGAACTGTAATTGTTTGCCTATGTTTTTCTGGGCGGGGGGGGGGAGGACAAAGTTGATGGATGCCAGTTAAATCTGGGCTCCTAAAAGACAGACTGAGGGAACCCAATACATTCAAGATTGTGACTATGGATTCTTTGTATTTAGAACACCTAGTCCTGGGCATAGTATCCCTTTTAGATAAATGATACAGGAGAAATAGGAACATGGTTGTATTGAGACTGACAATATAAAAGCAAGTATGACTTCCCAATTTAATTGATAAGGTGTTGTACATATAGCTACAGTAAAAAATTCTAACTGATACCTGCAAAAACTGAGAGACCGAATTTTGAATTAAGGCATTAAGTGCCAAGCAGAGAAGTTCTAAAGAATTACTACAGTAGCTATAATAAAATGCCTCCCACAGTAGGCAGTCTGGCATCACACTATGAATATGATTCCTAATGAGAGAAAAAGTAGAGTCAACAAGAACCATCCTGGAAACCTGTATCAATAACCCAGAAGAAAACATTGACTGGGGAGTGTGGCCAAGTGTAAACATAACAAATGTAGCTGGCCACATTTATATTTGAGCCTCATTTCACTGAGTTTGCTGGAACATGGTTCCTGCCATTTTAGAAACTTCTTCATATTTTTTGTCTCCTATCTCAATTTGGAGAACCTAAAATGACTTGAGCCAAAAAAAAAAAAAAAAAAAAAAAAAAAAGTAAAAGAGAAGAAAAATACAACTGATTGTCCATTTCTTTCCAAGATTCAGTGCTCCATTAGATGTCTCTTGAAAACAGAGTTCTCAGCAATTATAATCATCGGGAATGTTTGCTAGTAGCATAATACAACAGCCAGGACTCAATAAATGTGTCCTCAGTTGGTCTGATTATCAGCACCAGATAGAATGTCCTTCCAAACTGTAGCTGGACAAGCTACTATCCTGTCATCATTGAAAAATAAATTTCACATACAATTTAATTTCTTTTCCAGATGTGACAGTAAAGAGCTCTCGAATCCCCCATCCATATCCCTCTCTCTCTCTCTCTGAGATTCTGACTTGGCATGTCTATAGTCCTTCTTCAGCCACATATGCAGTCTTGAAAAGCACAATGCACTTTGTAAATTATGCTGTATATATTTTAGTATGTATTAGTTTTCTTTTTTAGGGTGAATAAATGAACTCATCTCACAGTGTCTGACTTACTATAAAATCCCAGAAAGCAGAGACTGGATCTAATTTAGTAGCATTTTATAGTACACTGTCACGTACAGTCAGAAAATTACTGGCTAATTTTTGGTGACCCTGAGGATCTGTATCATGGTAAAGTTTTGTTTTTTTTTTTAATTCTAATCTAGTGATTAAGTATTTTTCTGCTTCATATATATATAACTTTTAAAACTCATTATAGACATGTTATGGCATTACTGACCACACAATGTAGAGTCTAATGAAAACCAAGAATTTATTTTGTGTCTATTTTTCCTTAATTTCTAAATGCATGTAAAATTTAAAGGAAATGTAACCCACATGGTTTCGTTCATTTGTATTTAACTCATGAAATGTTCCCTTTAATGGCTCTTTGAAGTTCAAGGAGATTTTTAATAGCCCATTGAAGCCTTTTTATCTCTGAAACAGGACTGCATTTTGCCAAGAATAAACAAAGACAAACACCTAAAGGTTAGGGTTCAGCTAGAAATTTCAAACCCTCATATTGTCCTCCATGCATTCTAAACTTAAAAATTCAAAGCAAAACTTTTCTTTAGTACCAACTGGACAAGAAGCAATTGGAGAGTCCTCTTCCCTAAACAGTATTCCCTCACATCTACGGATGTGATTTTTTTATTTAACAACAGTATTATATAGGCAATGTTGCTTCACAGTATACTACTGGAAAACTAAGAAAGATACTTTATTTTGGATAATGACTTAACGGAAGAGAATATATAATTTTTTAGTACATAGTTTAAAACTATTATGTTTATACTGTAAATGTTTTCTTTCCATGGTACTAGATACCAAGGATAAAGAGAAAACAATCTAACGGGAAAGACAGTTAATAAAAAGAAAGCAGTAAAGATCTAACAGACGTAAAGCACCTTGTGCAGGACACGTTAAGTTCAAATATCCTTGACTAATTGCAAAGTATTAACCAAGATGTGTTGCGAGATACTCATTCAACTTTCCTTTGCTCTTGCTTAATCTATCACTCATATTTACATCCCTATACCTCACCAAGTTCTTTATCACTTTTCTCTTTAAATTCATCCAAAAAAGATTAATGGCAGCACCAGAACTTGCATGAGTGTGGCTATTCATTAGCAGAAATATACCATATGGTTAGATGCATTGGTGGATAGGAAGAGTTATGTCCTCAGCATGTCAGAATGTCACTGGTATGAATAGCCTTTTCAGCTATATGGGTATGAAGTCTGTATAGAAATAAAATGATCTATTTAAGGTGTACTGTCTTATTGATGCCCATGGTCATCACAGGTAATTAAATTATAAAAGTATATTCAAAGTAAGTGCATCTGATACAAAAATTAAATGAGATGTGAACTGAGAAACGGTGTGTTTTTAAAAATAAGACTAATTTTCTAACATGTAAAATAATTACACTTTTACATATAAAATATGTTACCATATAATTTCACATATATGTTTGTTTCTATTATCAGATAAATGTTAAATTACACTACAATGTACATTGGGCTCTGCTATTAACAAAAAACACAGTTGAAAATCATTAAGCTCATATACCATCTCTCTTCCTTTTCCTGATTGTAAAATATAACTTCCACATTTTTATTTATTATTTTCATCTTTATATTCCTCTCAATATGTTCAGGCTTTTACAATTTACTTTGCAAGATATCTTTTTTCCTAAGATAACATACGAGGGCCTTGGCTCTCCCAGAGAAAGCAGGTTTGCACATACTTTGGGAAGTTCAGTCAATTACGGGCTTACCCATGTGACTGAAGTGGTTCTGTCATGCACACAGCAGAACAGCCATCTTTTTTTTTCTTATTTTCTCATCCACATGGTTTACTATACTTGGGTGAAGAGACTTGGAGTAAAGCAAGCATGCTGGTCTCTGTGGACCTCTATTTGGAACTCCTCTGTCCAGAAAAGAAAAAAAGTGGCCTCACTTTCTCAACTACTAACTACCTAGCAACTTCATGGTACAGAAGAAATTTTGAACTCAGTTAGAATGGCAAAAATAGACAAGGCAAGAAACAACAATTGTTGGAGAGGATGTGGAGAAAGGGGATCCCTCCTACATTGTTGGTGGGAATGCAAGTTGGTACAGCCACTCTGGAAAACAGTGTGGAGGTCCCTTAAAAAGTTAAAAATTGAGCTACCCTATGATCCAGCCATTGCACTACTGGGTATTTACCCCAGAGATACAGACGTAGTGAAGAGAAGGGCCATATGCACCCCAATGTTCATAGCAGCAATGTCCACAATAGCTAAATCGTGGAAGGAGCCGAGATGCCCTTCAACAGATGACTGGATTAAGAAGTTGTGGTCCATATATACAATGGAATATTACTCAGCTATCAGAAAGAACGAGTTCTCAACATTTGCTGCAACATGGACGGCACTGGAGGAGATAATGCTAAGTGAAATAAGTCAAGCAGAGAAAGACAACTATCATATGATTTCTCTCATCTATGGAACATAAGAACTAGGATGATCGGTAGGGGAAGAAAGGGATAAAGAAAGGGGGGGTAATCAAAAGGGGGAATGAAACATGAAAGACTATGGACTATGAGAAACAAACTGAGGACCTCAGAGGGGAGGGGGGTGGGGGAATGGGATAGGCCGGTGATGGGTAGTAAGGAGGGCACGTATTGCATGGTGCACTGGGTGTTATACACAACTAATGAATCATCGAGCCTTACATCGGAAACCGGGGATGTACTGTATGGTGACTAACATAATATAATAAAAAATCATTAAAAAAAAAAAAAGAAATTTTGAACTCAGAGTCCCAAAGTGCACTGATTCTCTGTCCTAAATGAAGAATTGTGATTCATTTCAAGATAGATGGGTATAAAAAAAATGAAAATTTTCTCATCTCAGCTTATGTGAGCAGTTAACATCAGAGATTGTATGTTCCAAAGTGAGACAACTTGCAGAATGTCAAATGTAAGTGGCTGAAAACCTGTTAGACCACTCTGAAACCTTTACTCATCTCTAGAGTATCAAAGCTTCAGGAGCTGAGGAGTAAAGGAGTATTTAAAAAGGATTAAAGAAAACTGTTGGTAAGCTATGAGCACCAATACTCTCTTCAACTCACTGAAAGACTAGTGACAACAGCTTCAGTGAAACCACTCAGAGAATCCGATATGTATTCAGCAAAGTTAGAAATACACTGGGGGACTTATGGCAGAGTTCCGACTGAGAAATTTAAAGAGTGAGCTGCAGGGCTGTATGCTACTGGATCAGCTGGAGCGCGGGTGATGGCGGTCATAGATTACTTCACCAAAGTGGGTTCAGTGTAGCATGCGGACAAAACCTGGATAGAATTCTGTTAAGATGGATTGATGAGAAAGTGTAGACAGGGATGAGGAAGTATAGACAAATTTGGGGATGAGATATTCTACACAGGGTACAGAGAAATGGGGCAGGAAGATGGACTGGTGATAAACGGCTTATTTTGTAAAATGGGATCTCTCATGCAGTATTTATGGTTTTATAGGTATAATCCAGTATGAAAACAATGATTCAGGAGAAAGAACACATATGTGATTGCAGGAACAAAGTCTTTCGTATGCTAAAGGAGACGGATACAGTGCACAAAAAGAGTGAACAGCTTTTGATAACTTCAAGGAAAATCCATCCTTCGTTGGAGGAAGGAAAGGAGAATTCCAGGATCAAGTCCAAAATGCTGAGGTCAACTAGAATTCTTCAGATTATCTTGCCCTTATCTCTGGGCTTATGCATTCAATTCTTTGTTTTCTCTGCAAAAATGCTGACTTCTTTCAGTTGCTTCCATACTCCCTCATTGTTTTGTCATGCCAAAGTCTGTACACACAGTATATCCACTACCTGGACCTGTGAGCTCCATGTGGATAATGATTATGCCTGCCTACCCTCCCTCCCTCCCTCCCTCTCTCCCTTCCTTCTGTCCTTTCTTTTTTTTTAACCAGAACATGTATTCTGTGACTAATCACTGAAATCCTTAGGATGAACTGGATGCTGCACCAGCGGCCCTCCTGGGTTGAGGTGTTGTTCTGTCACAGGATCCATGCCGGAATCTGCAGTATACAAAATGTAGGTGCTTCATTCGGCCGCTTCCAGTGGTATTTCATCTTTTAGCCTTGGCACTCCAGCGATGCTTTCTCTTCCACTTGGCATGATGGCCACATTTGCCCCAGGTTGGATTCTGAAGGTGGCAGGCCTTACACCACAGCGGCAGCACAACGTGTGCGTCTTACTGCGACATTTTCCAACTGATGACATCCCCTTCGTCACCCTGTTTCTGTGTCTGAGACAAAATTATGCTCTTCCTTTGACAATGCTGCATCCTTTAATGGTTGACATATATTAGATACCTAATGAATTTGCTGACTGATCAGCCATCTTACATGGTCAATCTAAGGGAAATTCAACCCTTAGTTTATCTTTTTTTTAAATTTTTTATTATGTTATGTTAGTCACCATATAGTACATCATTAGTTTTTGATGTAGTGTCCCATGACTCATTGTCTGTGTATAACACCCAGTGCTCTTAGTTTATCTTTAATCAAGTCTCTAAATCCATAAAGCTCTATGAAATACCCATTTAATATAAGGGAAGCTATCACACTGATGTACATTAACACAAAATTAAAGGTGAGGGAATAACCACTTAGGGGGCAGAGAAAGGCAGGCACAAAACAGGGGATAAATAAGCTCAATGGGGAAAGAGGTATCAATAAAGATCTGAAGCTTCAGCTAAGGTTTGGCACAAATCTGGCTTAATGGAAGGAATAAAGTCACCCTGCTCTCTGAGGAAAAAATACAAATTTCCCCGCACTCTGTTTCCAATTGAGGCAAAATAACGCTGGTCTTTTCTTTTTTGTTAACCTGATCATGCTTCAGACTTATGCTCAATTTAGAGAACTTGATTACTCTTAAATATGGTTTGGCAATAGCATTTTCCATCTTGCTCCCATTAACTGAGTATCTGCTTTATATTATTTTCCAAATTTGTTTTTAGAAGTTGAATGCCAACCAATTTCCAACGTAAATATTAAGCTTTTATTTTCCTTCTGTATTTCTGAATACCTCTTCCAAATTATTTTTGAGGAATTATTTCCTTCTGTATTTCTGCTACCTCTTCCAAATTATTTTTGAGGAATCATTAAGTGCTTGATCCATATTTTGTGCATATGATAAATATTTCTGAGAACTTATAATAGGCATTTTTTTGGTGTAGAGAAGTATACAGGGCATTTTCCTTATACACAGTGACACGAACAGGTAGGTATACAACTATTATTATAAAATACTATGGAGGGTGATTAGAACTATAGGAAGATTGTAATTGATATGCCTTTGGAGCACAGTTAAAGGAATAATAAATTGTCTCCAAAGAACTGAATATGGTCATAGAGAACTTTTGAATGGGGCCTGTCCTAAGTAGCTACTCAGCAGGGCATTCAAGTAGATAGAAAGGCATGATAGCCAGCACAGAGGTATAAAAGTGTGTTTGGATAAGTGACTTCTCTGGTGTGACAGGAACACAGCGTGGAAGATTACGGGTATGAAGCAGGAAAAAGAAGCTCAAAGCAAAGTGCACAGGACATTGAATGACTTTCTAAAACTTAAAATTTTACTCGTGTGTATGTGATAAAGTGTAAATGCAAATTTGGATTTTGAAATAAGATTAATTTGCAGAATTGTTTGAAAATTTGGGAGAGAAAGAGCCCAGTTAGATGGCCACAGTTTAGGAAAGAGAGATAGAAGGCCTGAACTTTGGAGAGAAAAAACTCACATGCATTGCTGAGCTCCTACTAGGCACCTGGCAATGAGGGGGGATGCTGGAGAGAACTGTAGAAGGTATGAGTTAAAACTTGCAACACCCTATGAAGTAGGCTCTTCTACTGAGTGAAATAATAAAAACAGCAATACTGACCTGTTCATTAACTAAGTGCTCTTCATTTTAAATCACTTAATCCTCCCAGGAACCCAAACGGAGGCCCAGAAAAGGTAAATAACTTGGAAAGTTACATGGTTTCTAAGTGGCAGAACCAGGATGCAAACTCAAAAAGCAAAGTTCCAAGACCCTTTCTTTTAAACTTTTGCTGCCTAGTGGAGAGAAAGTTATTTGGGCATAAGGCTATGGTGTTTCATGGCTTGACAGTGAACATGCTGGGGTCAATGAGGATAACATAGGAGAAGGAGTAGAGACATAAATTGCAAAGGAGGTACAGAGTTCCTTTAAACTGATTTTTATTCTTATTTTGTACAAATTTGAAAAATAAAATTATTTAATAATTTCTAGCTTTATAATTTATCATTTTACTATCCAGCATAGTGTAATGGTTAGGAGTATGAACTCCAGAGAGCGAATTCCCAGAATGAGTTCTGTCTTTGCCAATTACCAGCCGTGTAACCTTCAGGAAGTTATTAACTGCTCTGTGCCTGTTTTCCGTCTGTAGAACAGGGATATCAAATATAGCCCATTTCAGTGTACAGAGGAGTAAATAAGTTAATATTAATAAAGCAATTTGAACAGTGCTTTGATTGTACCATATTAGCATGAGTATTTTTTAAATAAAATTACCAACTAAAATCTCAATTATAGCATTCACTTTCATTAAATAAAATTTTCATTTAGAGTCAAAGAAAAAAATTCTCTATTTATGTACAGACATAACTAATGTATAACTTTGGAGTCGGGGAGGGTGATGTTTATATCTTAGCTAAAAAAAAAAAAAGGAGCACTCAAACAGAGGTAATTTCTGTATTTTTTGATTCTGTACTTCTGCACTGACTTTTTCTTTTCCTGGGAGGACCTAGGACTACCTTACTGCTTGCCTAAGAGGTTTAACAAAAGTACACATTGTATAGAAATGCTTAATTTTGTAAACAATAACAGGCATCTGACGAATTTCTGCAAATATCTTTTGCAGAATGAGCCTGAACTGATTATGGTTACTGGACTGAACTTTGATATTTTATGATAGATAAGTAAGCAACTTGTTTCTTCAACTTAAACTGCACAGAGTCATATTCTGCTTGCTAAAAATGGAAAATCTAGTATTTTTCATTTTATGAAATTCTTTCTTTTTTTTTAAGATTTTATTTATTTATTTGACAGAGAGAGAGAGACAGCCAGCGAGAGAGGGAACACAAGCAGGGGGAGTGGGAGAGGAAGAAGCAGGCTTCCCACGGAAAAGCCTGACGTGAGGCTCGATCCCAGAATTCCGGGATAACGCCCTGAGCCAAAGGCAGACACTTAACGACTGAGCCACCCAGGTGCCCCATTTTATGAAATTCTTGAGTTTATCTCAATTTCAGCATGTTTGGGGAAATACCCATATACATAAAATAACCTGACAGAATTTGAGTGGACTTTTTTCCAGAATGTTTCTCCTCAGTGGTTGATTTAACCCAATAAGCCTCATAATCTCTAAGGTTTTTAGAGTTAATACCTAAATAATCAGGTTTCGTGATGAATGCTTGCATTATATTTAAGAAGTATATTTTTAGACTCTATTGTCAAAATTAGTACAAAATGCAGTGGCTCAAGTATGAAGCAATCCTTGTTCTGTGCAGAATGACAGTGTAAGTCAAAAAAGCAAAGTTTGCATGCTTACTTTCAAATTATTTGGGATGGTCCTAGATATTATAGATTTTTTTTTTCTTCCTTAATGCGTTTCCCTTACAAAGGGAAGCTGGCTTTGGACTGGTAAATGAATCAGAAAAGAAAACCTTGGGTGAGTCCAATGAAGTCCTTTTAAAGCAGCTCACCTGCGGCCCTGAAAAAGGTATTTTTAAATCTGCTGGGGGGACGCCTGGGTGGCTCAGTTAGTTAAGCGTCTGCCTCGGGCTCGGGTCATGATCCCAGGGTCCTGGGATAGAGCCCAGCATTGGGCTTCTTGCTCAGTGGGGAGTCTGCTTCTCTCTCACCCTCTGTGCCCTCTCTTTCTCTCTCTCTCTTTCTCCCTCTGTGCTCTCCCTCCCTCCCTCTCTCTCTTTCTCTGTCTCCCTCTGAAATAAATAAAATCTTTTTTTTTAAATGGGCTGGGAACATGGACAAGCAGCTCACTCTCATGCTAGACAGAACTGATTATCTACCCAGTTTATTATTTTCTCCTGTTACTTTGTGGTATCATGACTCCATCCAGCAACTTCCGATTTCCTTTCCTAGCATAAAAAAAATCTGAGTTCACCTATAGGTTAATAAATATTCCTACAGGTTTTCTTTAGTAAACAGTATTTGAGGCAGAGTTCTGATGAAAGTTTTCAATGTCTAAAAGATGAGTTATCACTCTCATTTGCAATCAACTTTTAAATCCAATCTTAGTGTGTGTCATTGCACTACCATTTAATTGAAATATATGTATTTGCAGTAAAGTCATCAATTTTTCTAAACAGAATAAAATGTTGCTTGAAATACTAATTTTTGATACACAATGATTTAAAATAATTCTACTGTGAGAAATGCAGGATCTTCCAAGGGACAGATTTTTAACTTCTCCTGCCTCATCTAGTTTTAAAAGTGTGCCTTGGGTTAAGTTGATACTAATAAATTCTAATTTTTATCCTTTAAACATTGAAAACTCATAATTTTGAAAGAAATATTGAAAGATTTTATTTTCACTGATGGGGAATGTTTGAGGGCTGTAATTAACATAGGCAGACATGAGAGGATAAAATATTGAATACAAAGAATTATAATCTCCAGTCTTTAACCTTCAAAGGTGGATGGATCCCAAAGAAGATCCCTGAGTAGTAAAGTAGATCAGTGGATGGAGCTGCAAACAGCGAAAGCTGAGAGTGAAATTATCTTATGTGAGAAACAAATGGTCAGGGAGATATATGGATGTGGATTAAAAGCCCAAGATGATGTTGGAAATGCTCCAAGAAGGGCAGAGTCTGGAAGCAGAATAAGAGTACAGAAGAGATATAGCAAGTACTCAGATGTTGGGCAAATAGAGTTTTAAAAAGGATTTTAAAGAAGTTTTTTTTTTTTCTATACCTATTCTAACCCTCTCCTCCCCCCTATGACATATTCAGAAAAATCTTCAGTCCCCTGTAATAATGTTATTTTAAAATTTTATTTTACTTGTTGTAAGAGTGTAAATGCTTTCCTTTCATTTATTTATTAAGGTATAATTTATACACAATAAAATTGACTAATTTTAAGTGTTGGGGAAGTGATGGTGCTGAACAAATGCCCTACACTTCTTTGCTTCCAACTGGGATAGGTGTGAAGGGCCACATCAGCTCTGGAGCTCCCTGGATATTGTGACTGAACTGCACTTCCACTTTTCCCCCTGTCCAATCCCGCTTTCTTCACAGCCTTCCAGGAGTGGTCCAGCATGTCCTCTCAATAAACCTCCTGCACAGAAATCTCCACTGCATTTTGTTTTCAGGAAATCTGGCCTGAGGGAGATGGCATTAGCAAAGGTCCTAGGAAGCCAACTCTAAAGTGAGAACTGGAGGCTTGACTCACTAGCCACCCAGATGTGGATGAAGACCCCTCTCTGGCAGTCAACAGAACACTGGTAGCCCTTGGTATTCTCTAGTAGGCAAGTGTGAAAACCCTCACTGGCGGTAAATGGGGACAGGTGCCTGTGAACAGAATGTAAGGCATGTCCCAAGCATTTGGAAGGTACGGGCGAAAGTAGTATTTTTAACAACTATGAAATTAGATGGCTGCTGCTGGGAGCCATCTGATGCATTAGAGAAAGAAAGAAAAGGCTGAAGGTGAATAGTCACCAACTTAAGAAGAAATGTGAACGTCAGAGGGTTTGTTTCTTTGGCTGCCTATAAAGAGATCCCCACCACCTATAGCTAAAGTGCAGAAAAATAGAAGATTGGGCCCAGAACTTAATCATAGGGGTGGAAATCTCTGGAGAGGTTTGACTTCTCAACCCTAGCAAGTTTCCCACACCAAGATTAGGCACTGGTGGGTAAAGAAGGGAGGCCTGAGATTTCAGATAGGGACATCTTATTTTAACTTCGAGATCTCTGAAACTTCAGATCTCCCTGAACCCTCTGAATCTGCAGAAGCAACTCAGTCTCTAGTTTAAATATTAGTATTTCCTCTTGACCCTTGCTTGCAGGCAATGCAGAGGCCTCTGACTTGTAAGGCAGGATATTCTGTCCTACAGAATGCACCCTTCCTTCCCTACCTGGCCACTGGACCCATAGTTTGAGTCAAATGTCAGTATAACGCAATTGAAGCAGTTATCGGACTTGCTAAGAGAGGAAAAGGAATACATTCCAAAGAAGCTTTGGCATCTAAGTAATAAGTACTAGAGAAAGAGGAAAAAAACATTTTCTGTGTAGGGTCAAGAGAGACATAAAAAGTTCTCCCAAATATGAGATTTAATATTTTGGCAGAGACCCTATGAGATAGTGTTATTAAGCTTAACTAGGATGGCCTTGGGAGTTTGGAAAAAATGATCACCTAAGCTACATGCTGGAGAAGGGCTAAGTCTTAGTTTGCTCAGGCTGCTATAAAAAACACCACAGACTGGGTGGCTGAAACAAGAGAAATTTATTTCTCACAGTTCTGGAAGCTGGAAAGTCTAAGATTAAGGTGTCTACAGATTCATCTCTTGGTGAGGACCCTCTTCCTGGTTTATGGACAGCTACAGTCTTACCTTCCCTTCACATGGCCCTACCTCCTAATAACATCACACTGGGAGTTAAAGGCTTCAAAATATGAATTTGGGAAGGACACAAACCTTCAGTTCATAACCGTCTCCAAATGCTCAAACAGAGGTCGGGGTGGGGGGGAAGCTGTAGCTGCTATTATTAGGTAAGACTGGAAAGCCCACAAGCCAATTATTATGTTCTGTGGGAGTGCCTAAAGGACAGTCCATTCATCAAGGCATAAAGATACATGTTAGTGAGAGTTAGCCGGGATCACTGAGAAGGGTTGTCCTCCATCGGCTAGGATCATCATAGAAAATGCTGTTTCAGAACAGAGGTCCCTGAAAGTAATAAGGATCCTGAGATAATAGCGTCCAGCTGGTAGCCCTTAACCATCAGAATTCAGGTGGGAGCAATTACCATAATGAGTAGCAAGGTTTGAGGGGCAGCCTGTGATCCTGACCCACAGAGAACTATTGAAAAAATAGAACACAATGTTCTGAGGCACAAAATAGTCTAGAAGCCAACAGGAATGTTGCTGAATATGTACAATAAAAATTTTGAAGATGGACAATGAGAAGGCTGAATCCCCAATAAAATGTCACATTCTCAGATCCAGTCTCCAGACACGAGCAAACTCTATGACTGAAATCCACTGACTGAGGAAGAAGCATCAATTCCCCAAAAGGAAGGATTGTACAATATGACTATAAGTGTGGATGACAGTGACAGCCCCAGTGCTTTTCTAAAGAACCTCATGACCATCTACCTGGCAACTATGTGTTGGGAGAGAGGAATAGGGATTTTAGTGCTAGGACAAAATGTCTCGATCAATACTAATAATACAGGTCCCAGAATGTCATGATGGTGCCTCTGTTAGACAGGTGTATGTGGACTTGATAATAAATGAAGTCCCGGCTTACAATGTCCTCAGACTCACCAAATATTTTTCCCCTGCCCCCCTCCATCATTGCCCCAAGGCTCTGGACAAATAGAGTGAAGGTGGTCTTTTGAAAGTGCAACCACAAGGTCGGCTTTCTCCATGAGGACAAGGTACACATCCTAAATTAGTGAATACTGTTTTGTTCCCAAATGGTAGGATGCATGGGTACTGGAACCAAAGGACAGCAGTACTGTTACTCCCAGTGAGACAGTTGAGGAATTTGTACTTCTTATTCCCTAAAATTTAGTCTCTGTGGGCCTAGGCTACTGGAGATGATTTTGCCTCCCCTTCTGGGAGGAAAGGGGAACATCTGACAATGTCTATAGACATTTTCAGTTGTCATAACCAGAGGATGCTACTGGTGACCAGTGATTAGAGGCCAGGGATGCTGCCAAACCTCCTCAATATACCAAGAGTTCCCCATAACAGAATTATCTGGCTCAAAATGTCTATGGCAGCAAGGCTGAGGAACTCTGATCTGAACATCCAGTTTCCCAGAGAGGAAAACACTTCCACGAGGGGAGAGGGTTAAGAGTTCCACTGAACCTAAGCTAAGGCTACCACCTGATCACTTCAGGATCTGATGCCCAGAGAAAAGCATCCAAACAAATGGAAAAAACGCTGTCTGGTGTAACTGACTCTGATCATCTGGAAAAGGCTACTGCTGTATCTCAGGACAAAGAGGTCTACCTTTGATCTAGGTGCTATCTCCTGCTACTCCTCTGACCAGTTCCGATGACAAATGAAAAAATGCAGCAGCCGTGGCCTGATAAGGACATAGTGACCAAGGGCTTAGGTCTGGATCGCCTCACCAGGTATGCCACGTGGAGTGGCAGAGGTGCTGTCCACAGGCATGGGGAAATCTAAATGAAGGAGACGATGAGTTTCTAAATCAGTCTGGAGCAACAAGGAATCGAATCTCTTCCACTAACCTTCAACTTTAAAGTTTCCGCAGGAGATGAGACATACCAGAATCCTGAGAAAGCTGTTCCCTGACAGGATGAAATCACAAGAAGTAAATGGATCTGAGCAGACAGCAGTGACCCTTGATGTGCCATTCATAAAGGTCCAAGGTATCTAATCTCCCAGCTGATAGGACTTGGGCTGCTGAAGTCTCAAAGCTGCATCCACCCTAGCCACTGCCCCTCACATTAATGTAGGGGTGGGTGTACAAGGCCTGGTACCTCTGCCGCCTCAGCAGACGGCTTTCAGTGTAAACTGTGGCACAGCTGAGGTCACTGTTTCAACTGCATTGTGACTGAACTTCTCCCTCTGCCTGATCCTGCTTTCCTTACATCTTAGAAGTGCTTCTCCAAAGGGCACTCTTGCATAAACCTCTGCATGAAAATTTCCATCTCAGAGTCCACTTGCATGTACCCGATCTAAGTCAAAATTAATGACAAGATTCTGCAAATTAAGATGAGGAAACAGTGCTCTGAAAATTCGCATGAAGGAGGTACATCTAAAAATAATGTACCAGATGAACTGAAAGAGTTTAAAAATCGTTTTCGTCATGAATAAAAGGAAACAGAGGCTCAGTATCAAATGTCACAATAAGCTGAACAAAGCAAGGATGAACGAAATAAGAAGAGAATGCAAATAAACTTATAACAATAGCAGAATCAGAGAATCAGCACTACCATTAACAGTATTAAAAGCAAAATTCAATTGCTTTATACTTAATTGGTAATAGCAATAGAGTCAAAAGCGTTGGATGAAAATAAAGATAATAGAAGAAATAAAAGTGATGAGAGAAGATTAATGATGCATGGACAAAATATAGACACCGAACTACATAAAAGAGAAACCATAAATTTAAAAAATATTTATGAAAAACTGGGATTAGAGGTTAGTGAAAGAAGTTTCAAAAGAGAAAAGAAAAAGTGGCCCCAGAGATAAAAAGTATGTCACAGGAGGTGCAAATAAATCAACTTAGAAAATCTTAGAGAATAAAGGATGACATGGTTTAAGATGAAGTTGAATAATTACACAGGAGCTAGAATCTACGGGGCTATATGAGCTCAGTTAACTCATTTAAAGTTTGAGAGCAAAGGAGGCTACCAAGGGCTATGAGGAGGGGACAGATATGCACAGATTTTCCTTTAGAAGGGTTTGTCTGGCTGTAGAGTTAGAGTGTGTCTAAGTTTTCCCCACATTTTATTGAGGAAAATTTTAAACATGTACAAAAGTAGAACAGAATAAGGAGACCTCACGTTATCTTTTATCCAGCTCCAAAAGTCAGCAACACAAGGCCAATCTTGTCTCATTTCTATTCCCTCTACTCAACCTCCCATATTAATTTTAGAAAAGTTTCACGTAATGTTAGCAAGGATGAAGTAAAAGATACGTTTATATAGGTTCTTGTTAAAACTATAAATTGGTAATATTTAATTGTTTACTATGTAATGATAACCTTACAGTTACGTTTAAATATTTCATCTGTTAGAATATATTTTAATCAAATACAAAATGTGACAGATTCAAGCATAAAGGTGCTCATACAGTATGAATATTCTAGGACACTTGGAAAATAACTTAAAATTTCAACATTAGGCATGCTGTTAAGCAAACTGGAGGCCCTCCATGTGATAGACTATTAGAAGTTTCCCTTCACATTGAGCAACACTGGGCATGGTGCAATTAGATGCCCTGGAAACACTGCCTCAGACTCAAGCCTGCCCTCAAATGCTCTGAGAACACAGTAATGCTTAGGACGGGGAGGCATGCTTGCCATCTGCGGGCATCATGGAGGCCAGGCACCAGAAGCCTTGCTCTGAGAAACAGTCTACCTTGGATTGAGGCGGACACACAGGGGAAAAACGTGTGTCCTGACGGAGCACCGCCTTGCTAAATAAGCAGCCTTCTACTTTAAAACTTTAATCTTCAGCAGTGCTGAATTTGATGAACTTCCTCCAAGGTTTAAAAGATATTAGAAAAAGTAATTTGAAATTTAACTCTGACTTATCCTGTTGAGTTATTTATGTTGTGTCTCATAGTTTGTGTTTTATAACTTTGCTTTTCGTCAGAATTAATAAATTAAAAAACAATCAGATTTCTATGGAGATTCCAATGTAATCTGATTTAGTAAGTGAAGAACTGAGCCTAAGAATCTAGATTTTAAGCCAGTTGCCTAGCTTCTTTCTATTCAAAGTGTGGTTCTTGGACAAAGCAGCTTGGTTTCTCCGGGCACCTTTTGAAAAGGAGCCCCATCCTAAACTTTCTGAATCAGAATATGCATTTTCATAAGATCCCCAGGTATTGCATATACACACTAAAATTGAGGACTGCTGGTCTGTGGATTCTAATAAATAGCCCAGTTTGCTAACTAGATGATGGAAGTTCAGGGAAGGACGAACAAGACATAGCTTTTGGTTATGATTTAGTTGCATGTGCCTCAAACATATTTGGTCTGTTCACCTTTTTGTCAGGATAACCTATGCATAATTAAATTTGGGGAACTGTTCACCAATAAAAAAGAAATCTTTTGCCCTAGAATGAACCTATGTCATAACCACAGAAGCAGTAACTATTGTACACAGTTCTTCTCTATAGGATATTTATGACCATGTATAATATGGAATGCATCAAGATAGCCACAGAACCACTTGAGTGAACTAAAGTGGAGAAGCTCAATTACAATACTAACAAAAATTACTAGGACATAACTCAAAGCAACATGTCTTAGCTTTGCTATATCTGGCGGTAGTAGCAGCAACAAAATAAAACTGGTCACAGGCTCTTTATCCCACGCAAATGTAAAAAAGATCAAGAAGCCAAGAGCAACAGACTTTGAAATTTCAGCAATAAACCCCTGTATGGTCTATTCATGTTTATACACTGTTAAAAGGACTATTTGTCATGCATCCCCAAATAATATCAATACAATACACCCCATTTTTTATTACCAAAAAAAAAAAACAGACAATAAAACCAATAAGCAACAGAGACAGTGTGGTGGAATCAACTTTTGAAATCATTTTAAGAAAAGCAAAATATTGTAATTGCATCATGAAATCCTGGCATCTTTTAAAAGAATAATTAGCACACTCAGTCTAGATCTGATAGTCACATCACAACATTGGATAGATCACAGCTGGAATTCTACTTGAAGGATGAGAAGAGATGAAGAGAATCAAACTGCTTAAAGGTTGTACCATCAAAGGATTTAAAGATGTATGTCGAGTGATCTGGAAGTAAATCTGAATCTTTTCTTATATCAGTCCATGTGGGTTTTTTTTTTTCTGTTTTGTTTTGTTTTTAAGACTTTATTTATTTATTTGAGAGAGAGGGTGCGTGCACACATGGGAGGGGAGAGGCAGAGGGAGAGGGAGAGAATCTCAGACCACTGAGCGGGGAGCCCAGCACCGGGCTTGTCCCAGGACCCTGAGATCACAACCTGAGCTGAAACCAAGAGTGAGAGGCTTAACCAACTGAGCCACCCAGGCGCCCCTCAGGCCAAGTTTTTATATTCAAGTTTCTTAACTACTGATGTCATATAATTTATTTACACAGAGGTAATTTAATGTTGATTTGGTTCTCTACCCCACACTAAGAAATACATATTTCCCTAAAGCAGAGGACATCAGTGGCCCATTCTCATTGTTTTATGAGACCAAATTACCTTAAGCTCCTTAACAAGATGCTTTTCTCTGGCTGCCTGGGTTTATAGCCATTACTGAGAGAGAGAGAGACTAGAAGAAGAGACAGAGGCACAGCAGTGCTGCTCAGGGGATGGTGTTAGTGCCCTTGTGTGTATCACCTATTTTCACACATCTATTAATCACAAGCAAGAAAGAGGCTTTCTATAAGCAAGTACTAGGCAACCATGTTTGCTTGATAAGAAACAGTAACATCAACATCTAATAGTTGAACGAGAGTTATGCTAACAAATGAGTTTCACCTTATTTTAAGATAAATTCTAACTTTTGAGAGATTATGCTAGTTTTTTCATAGGAAAATAAATTAACGTAGTATACATGATCATGGATTTAATGCAGTTTCTAGTCAGAAACTAATGCTGAATTTATTACTATTATTATTATTATTATTATTATTATTATTATTCCTGTGGAGTTTACATGGCCTCAGGTGGATTCTTCTCTGCAGTGATATCAAACATTTGTTATTATACCAAATTGCCACAGCTTACAGAAGAGTTTGGATGTATTTAGCAAAACAAAGTCCCCCAAATATATTTCCAGTCAGATAATCCCTGCTTCACATTGTAACTGCACCATATAAAGAGAAACACATACACACATAGGGAGATGCGAACATACAAATGTACATGCATACATATGTTCTGGAGTACATACTTGCCCAAGAAAATATCCAGGAGAACAAAAGTCAAACAACAAGCTACTGCAGAGGTTTTTCAATCCTGGATGCACATTCATATCACTCAGGGAGCTTTAAAAATTACTAAAGGCTGGGCCCCACCCATCCTAGAGAGCTGAATGCATTAGTCTGGAGTACAAACTAGGCTTTGGGATTTTTACCAAAGCTTCCCAGCAATTCAAATATACACCTAAAAGTTAGCAGCTATTGAGTTAATATGATCACAAAGTGTTTTGATTTTCCTTCCTTTGAACAAATACACCAGTCGGCCTTCTGTTTCTCAGAAATTATATCCCTCCTTCCAGAACAAGAACTACTGATCCATTCATGAAAGCTTTTTCTCTTTTAGGACTGACTTGAGTATAGTTTGGGAGGGAGGGGATGAAAAACACCACAGAATGCAGGTGCATGAGCCATAGTGACTTTGACTTGGTCATCACTGTACCCACAATATCTCCAGGTGCCTATACATACTAGTCACTCAATGAATATTTAATGAATGAAGGAATGTTGCTGTTAAAATCACTTTGGCTACAATCCTGTCTCCCAAGAATCTCTTTTTTGCTGAAAGTTACAGGATTCTCTGCTCTCTATTCTTGCTGGGTCTCTTGCTATGTATCTCTATCATTGTAACTGGAGAAGAGATTTTTGACATGAATGCCTTGCAGCAAATTTTCTCCTACATCACTGGGAGAAGCTCCAAATGCAGAGTACTGGGCCTTGCTCCATGGCTTATTGCTGAGAATGGGACAACTGGTCCAAAAGAGTCTATCTAAATCCTTTAGTTATTTATTTATATTTATTTGGTAGTGGAAGTTGCATTCTACAGCAATGTCTCTTAAATGTGGAAAGTGCCTGGTTTTCTGAATTTTTTACTTCATATGAGAGACTAAAGAAGGTGGCCTGTGAAAATGTTAGCTGCGCTATGCCATGTGAATGATTCAAACAGAGTTACCAAACTGCTGAGAGCCTAAGCAATGGATACCAGCACCACCCATTTGGCCTTAAGGACACCAAACCCTTCTGAATTTCCACAATACTCAGATCCAGTGTCACCAGCAGTTAAAATAAAGACAGTAACAATAACTAACAAATGAATTGTCTTAGTATTTTGGGATTAATCTGTAAGATTCTAGTCGTAGACATGATATAATTACATAGACAACATTTTGAAAAAGAGCCCGTATACTTAACGTTTTAAATACCTGCTGAGACTAACAGTGTAAATCATGTTTTATCAGTGCATTAATTCTGATAGTCTATCTTAACGATTATATGCATTGCATATGTCAGACCGTATCTCAACTGACTCCAACCATTCAAGGGTTTATCATCATAATCAGAATATAATCTACAATTCTTTATGTGTCTTGCAAAATCCTATGATCAGATACCTGACCACATCTCCAAGTGTATATTCTGCCACATTTCCCCTTGTTCAGATAGTATCAGGTCATCTACTACTCCTTAATCATTCCAAGCAAGATCTGTTGTTAAGGTTTTTGTACTTGCCATTACACTTCATGGAACTTTGTTCCCTTGGATAACCAAATGGTTTACTTCATTTATGTCTCTTCTCAAATGTAACCTCATTATAGAGTCCTTCTCTACCCATGTGTGTAAATTACTACCCACATCCATCAGCCTATACCCCTTACTTAGCTTTCTTTTTCTTTGCTTATTTATAGCAAGTTGACACCTTACGTATTCACTAGCAATCCCTGCTCCAATATATAGGCATGAACACACACACACACACACACACACACACACACACACACAAATGTGAACTCTAATTTTTTTCCACTACAGAATTCTGTTACTTATAAAATTACTAATTTATTGTATGTACTCAATATATATTGGTTAAATGCACACACAAAATGACAATAGATCACTAGAGATGATTTTTTAAGATGTAAAATTTAGGAGCTGTTGGTATCCATGTTTCTTAAGGGCCCAAATTCTTTAATTTTACAGTTTAAGGACCTGACAGATCAATAAATATTATGCAGCTGGCAAAAAGAATGCCAGGTTGGCTTCCAGATAGGTTTTTATCCAGATGATAAATCATTTTTGATGTACATGCAATGCACTGATTCAGAAAATCTACATATAAATACATAAATGACTTTCATCTCTAGTGTTTGTAGTATTTGACTTCTAAATTATGGTTTAAGATCTTAAAATATGGGAATTTTCAATTGTATTCAGTATCTTATTTGCATTATCAGAATATGTCACGAGCTAAAATACAGAGTGAAATACTTACATAGAAAATACTCATGTTATATGCTGAGGAAATTTATGTTGCAAAGCAACCAAGAGTTAATTAATGAGTGGTGATCAGTTCATAATGTATATAAATATTGAATTACTATGTTATATACCTAAAACTAATAAAATATTGTATGGCAACTATTCTTCAATAATAAAAGGTTAATGAGTGAAAGACTTGAAAAATTGGGGGATATAAGGAAATTTCAGATAAATTCCTGACTTTCAGGTAGCTTAAAATCTGTTTGTGGATGTAATACATGCACAGGCTAAAGATATTACAGCGCAAGGTAGAAACTGACAAATGACTGGTAGAGAAAGCAAGTTAAACACTGATCACAAAAGACAGGCTGCGGCTAGAAAAGACTTCATAGAGAAGGTAGGATAGTATTGGTGTTGGCCATGAAATATAAACATTTTCCTAAATTACTCAAAATGAATGCCAAGAAATTAATAGAACTGTTCAAAGCTAAAATAGCTAGAAAAAAAGAATGAATAATATGAATAAAACTTTCTAACCTAGCCAGGATCACATGTAAAACTCCAGGTGATTAATTGACTACCACAAAAGACAATAATTCCTATTTACTCTAGACATAAAAAGTTACTGCTTGCACAGCTCCTTCTCTTTTGAAAGGGAACACATACCTTTAATGTTTTAAATGCCTGCTGAGTTGACTATAACTCACAGGTATCAACAATGTTTACCTTTCTAATGAACCCCGAAAAGTGATGACATATCAGAATAATGTGAACAAACTGCCCTTTTAATGCTTACAATAGTGAATGGGTCTGAGCAATTTGCATTCTGGATCAAACAGAAAAGGAAATTATTTAAAAACTGCCTGGATCACTGACATGAATATAACTTCAGATTCGATCCTTGTTATCCGAAGAATCTGAAAGTTAGTCTCAGATTGTGTTATGTTGCTATCTTTTTATTAAAACCCCTGATGATTACATTAATAGGGCAGTTTTCTTTAGGCACTGATTTATCATACATCCACCCCAATCTATTTGGTGTACTATTTCTATACTACATTGTTGTTTTCACCTGTCTGATTTAGAACCATTTCTTTTCTCCTGCCTGCTCCAGCCCTGCCTCACCTCCAAACACCTCCACACACAGACCTGTACATTAGAGCAACAGACGAGCAAATAAAATGGTTCCGTTTTCTTTACAACAGGAATTAGCGTAAGGTACATCTCAGGTACTGTACTCACTGACCAAGGGAGAAACACACCTTAGATACTGAACAAAGTGCTTTTCATGGAAATAGGAGCAAATATGAAATTGTCAGATGAAGTGCTAGCTGCTCAGTTCCCTTCAAGGTGCCAAAATATTTGTCTACAATGGACTTCAAACGAATGATGTTTACACTCAAGTCACGTATATTTTTTTCTCTCGTCCTCCTCTGTCTTCACATACAATTTTTAACAAATCTGCCTGATATCCCAAACCACAGAAAATTAGAGACAATAAGTAGAACCAGGAAACGGTAAAAATCTAACAAAGAAATAGAGATTAAATCAAACTGAAAATTCTCAATTACAAGAGAAAGGGAGGTTCTGGTTCAAGATTGGTCACCTAGGAAGATCCGTACTCCCCTCCTCCAACAGACATACGGAGTCTATAGCTATATATGAAATAGTCCCCCCCTTTTTTAAAGATTTTATATATTTATTTGAGAGACAGAAAGGGAGAGAACGAGAGAGCACATGAGGAGTGGGGGTAGGAGAGGGAGAAGCAGGGATCCCACGGAGTGATCCCAGGACCCCAAGTTCATGACCTGAGCAGAAGGCAGACCAGACGCTTAGCCGACTGACCCAGCCAGGCCCGCGGAAATACTCTCCTTTGAAAAAGAAAAAGGGGAAGAAAAAACCAAAAAAAACCAAAAAACACCCAAAGGCCAACTGAGCAAAGACTACAAATCGAGCAAAGTGGAAAACAAACAAAAAAACACATCCAGAGAGTAGGAGAGGCTGGGACGATCTCGCCATAAACCCAGCCTCTGGCGCAACGACCCACCGTCAGGAGGGATCTCAAAACCCAGAGCTTCTCCTTGAGTGAAATATTTGAACCCCACATCCGGCGCCCACAATTTTAAGACCTGCATGTGAGACACCAGCGCCCAAAACATCTAGCTTTGAAAACCATCTCTAAGGCACCCACAAAGCTGTGACAAGCTGAGAAATGCCCCTCAAAAAGCTAACGCAGGTGGACTTACCTGTCTCACGGCCCGGCGCAGAAGCAGCTGATCCTAACCAGGAAGGAACGGAGACTCTTTTGCTTATATTAACGTGTTGGCCTGATGGGCAGGCATTTAATTTGATACACGTACGTAGGCGCCTGCTCCAACGCCCCACAGGAACGAAACCCCGCGGGCACCATCTTGACGCTCTCCTGCTCCCCCTAGTCCACGCTCCGCAGCGCCACGCTATCTCCTGGGAGGGAGCGCCTGCGTATTCTGGTGCGGCCCGGGGATACCCCTTGATGGCCTGGCTCTGGAGGCCTGGGGACCTCGTGTT
Source organism: Ursus maritimus (assembly GCF_017311325.1). NCBI lineage: Eukaryota > Metazoa > Chordata > Mammalia > Carnivora > Ursidae > Ursus > Ursus maritimus. The sequence goes on along the minus strand of NW_024425563.1, from coordinate 77,072,535 downwards.
CTGGGGTCCCAGAGCACTGAAACAATTAGAAGACGAGTTCTGGCAGGTTACTACCCTCAGGGCATTGCGAGGGCATTGAAACACTCCCCAGCCTTTCTGTGCAAAAGGCCTGTTTGCTTATTGGGGGTCTTGGCCTGAGCATCTAGGAGGGACCGGAGGCTGGTGGATATCATTTTTGTTCTCTCCCTCTGCCTAGCTCCAGGTTGCCCGTATCTCACACAACAGAATTTTAACCCTTGTTTGATGCCCTGATTTTTGTGGCTGCTGCCAGGGGACACCTCTACCATGGCTTGGCTTTGTTGGTAAAATTTCAAGTTTGGGGGCGTGCTCTAAAGGTTCTATATAGACTCCAATTAAAACATTTAGATGTGGGGCGCCTGAGTGTCTCAGGTGGGTAAGCGTCCTCCTCTTGGTTTCAGCGCAGGTCTCAATCTCAAGGTTGTGTGATTGAGTCCTGCCTGGGACTGTATGCTGGGGGTGGAGCCTGTTTAAGATTCTCTCCATCTCCCTCTCCCTCTACCCCTCCCTGCCCCCTGCTCATGCTCTGTGTCTCTCTAAAAATAAATAAAATTGTCTTAAAAAAAAAACACTTTTAGATGTTACATAATTTAATGTGTTAGGACATCCTGTGCACAAGTTTCTAAACTGTCTTTCCCATGTTCTAAAACATTTCTCAAAGACGATTCAGGAGCTCCCACTAGAGGCAAAGGTGGGGTTAGTGGCAGTGAATCAGGAAATCCCTGGCCCCAGAACCTTGCTTCAGTCGGAAGAGGACCATTCTGGGGTGCCTGGGTGACTCAGTCATTAAGCGTCTGCCTTCGGCTCAGGGCATGATCCCTGCGTTCTGGGATTGAGCCAGCATCAGGCTCCTCCATTTGGACTCTGCTTCTTCCTCTCCCACTCCCCCTGCTTGTGTTCCCTCTCTCTCTCTCTCCATCAAATAAATAAATAAAATCTTTAAAAAAAAAAAGAAAAGAAAAGAAGAGGCCCATTCTGTTACTTCCAATAGTGGTCTTTTCCTGTTGAATTTTGCTCAAAGAAAAGATTTGTGCCAGTTTTGGACCTCTAGAAATCAGATGCTAATATGGAGCTTAGAGTGTAAGATATTGACTGGAGGAAATATCTGTAGAGGATAAAAGTGAGAAGGAACAGCAATAATGGATGGGATGTGATATCAAAATCCTCAGGGAAGCAGATGGCAAGATGGAATCAAAAATATCAGAATTTTATAACAAATGCCTGTGTGAAAGGAAATAAGCAGGTGCCTGGAGAAGGCTGGGAGAGTCATCAGACCATAATGCAAGTCCTATACTAAGGGAAGGCAAGAGGGAAGGTTGAAACGAAGCATCTCAGACAGCTGTGCAATCTAAGAGAGGGGTCAGCAAGGTTCCAGAGAGTTCTGAAGCTAAACTTAACCTTGAGAGGAATGTCATGTCTACCAGGAATGGGCCTAACTTATCATCTCAGTGATTCGCGGGCAGCATCCTGTGGAAAGTATAGTAACCTTGCAAACTTGGCAGTGGCTGTCAAGGCACAGCAGATGGAGCCCTTGGTCAATTAGTCTCCTAGCTGTTGGAGGTCTGTGAGGTACATTCTCCTGGCTGCCACATGGGTGCACTCCAGACCACAATGTTGATCTGATACCAGTGAAGAAAGAGAGGGAAGGGGAAAGGATTAAGTGGTAAGATCCTCGAACTATAGTGCAACTCTGAGAAATTCCCACCAATCTGATGGAGAGATTCTAAGCAAAGATTATCTGATGGAGGAACAAAATTGCCCTCATGAGGCACAAATAACACAGTTCTTGTTCTCCCACTGTTGTCATTGGAAGAAGCCCAGGAAGAGAGCAGCCTAGCAGATTCTAAAGGTGCAGCAGCTGGAGGCTGTCAGCTAATTACATTCCCTGGAGAAGGTTCTCTCTTGAAGAAAGATCTGGATGGTGAACTTTCATGGCTGCCTCAGAATTTCATGGGCAAAAACTATTTGAAATTAATGTGTCTAGTCAATCCCTGATTTTACAAATTATGAAATTTAATAACTAAATGAAATGACTTTGCAAGGTCACATGGTTAGTTGCTTCACAGTCAAGGCTAAAGACAAAATATCTTTATACTCTACACAGGATTATTTCTACCATACTTCCATGCATTTCCAACATTCAGTTCCACAATATAGCAAATTAGGTTTCCATCTTTACTGTCACCAGTTACAGCTTTCAAATAATTACAGGATGAAGAAAAATCCCAATATGACTTGCATCCCAACTTAATCTTTCTTTTCTTCACAAATTTTGAAACTGTTAATTAAATTCTCAGAGAGCACGTTAAAGTCAATAGGTAAAAGTGGTGTTTTCTTGTTTTGTTTTAAAATTAACTTCTTTTGATTTGCAAATGAACAGATAAAGCCAGAGGTGGAATTGATTTTTCTAACTTGGTCTGAATAGTGAGTGACCCTACAGAACAGTCCAACTGTCTATCAAGAGAGAATCAAAGGAAACTACTCACTTCTTTGGATGTGCTTCTTTTCATGTATTTGAAGATGCTTCTGTTGACAAGATTACTTGTTATCTGTTAACAAAAAGAGAGTAATAAAAATCACTCATCTACAGTCCATTAACCAGCACGTACTCTTCAAGCCCTGCTTCTGGAATGTGAAATCACAATTTTGTGAAAATACTTGGCAGTGTTTTCTTTTTCTCTTTTTTAACATGCAAGACAACTAACTACAAAGAATGTTGAAACTTGCATAAAGCAAATTCAAGAAATAAAACTTAAAAGGTGAATTTCAGTGCTGTTATTTTCTGATATCGAGTTTTCCTAAGAAGTTATAAAACTAGGTTCATTGTCCATATTTTCATCTTTTCCTTTTTCAGTCAGTATAAGTGCTATTTGTTTATTAAATTTGCTTTATTTTTGTGTATTCTAGGGTAGCTTATAATAGTTTACAACTTATTGCCAAAACATGAAAAATCCGACCTCTCCTATGAAGTCTTTTATGACTACTGCATGCTCAGTGATGTCTTCTCCTTATTGTTTCCACAAGAAAACAGAATTTAAAAAGTCAACATCGTAAAGTAAAACTGTGATTACCTATATCAAAAGCGCTAATTTTATAAGAGGACTTTTGCATTATAAGAATAATGTATAATATTTTTTTTTCTAATGTCAGAGTTTTGGCTTTATAATCTATATGATTAGACAGTAAGTATTAATAAAATATTGGGAGCTGTGCTACAAAATAGTAGTTTTACAGAAGAAATTTAAGACTTGCTTTGGATTCACTAAAGTCTTAATCACCAGGATGTCAGATCGAAAGCGGGGTTGGAGACTATCCAATCCAATTTCTTCCCTGTGCATCCTTCTAGAAAATAGCCAAAAAATTAGCAACCACTTGAGTCAGGAGCAACTCTCATTGTTAGAGAGCATCTTCCTTGTGTAGGCTGTGCTCATCTCATCCTCTGGTTTAATGTATTCTCTGAGAAGCCTCTCAAAATTGTTTTAATCCCTTCTTCCATGTGGTAGCACTTTGACATCAAAGCCAACTCTGATGCCTCTTGCCCTCATGCCCTAGCCACCCAATTTTAGCTAATGTATACTAATACAACTTTCTTTTAAAATTAAATATTTTGTTACTGTGGCTTTAAATTCTGGGTTTCATTAAAAGCCTTGCCTAAAGGAAGAGCATTTGGGAGAGTAGATAGAAGTTTTTATTTCCATGACTGCTTTAAAAAACAAGATTCTTCATGAGCATCAAAGAACAGGAAGAAGTTTAGCGTCTTCAAATCCTGTAGACTCCAGAGTGAAATCTCTAGGGAAATTACAGGGGAAAGATAGAAAGGGATGAGCTTTAAAAATAACAGAATCTGATAATTAGATTTAATTGGGTCACCTCCTTACTATCATCATAATCTCATCTCTCATTTAGTGTTATTACACATAGCAGGTGAAATGATGAGAACACTTTTGTAGTGAACAAACCGAAAGTCAGTCAAAAAGTGAGAAATTAAAAAAAAATAAAAGAAAAAAGTCATTACAGCCATTTTGAAAATTAGCTTATATTTTTGCATATATGCATTCCTACTTTCCATTATGTAAAAACTAGAATTACATAGATCCCAGATAATTGTGAATGGGATTTTACAATTCTAAGCAGAAAATAAAACTAAAACTATGATATACCCTTTCTAATCTGAATGTTTTAATTATTTTAAATAACAGAGTCATATCAAAGTTCTACAGAAATTAAATTTATACCAGCATATATGAAATCTAAAAGCCACGATTCACTTTCAGCCATGTTCTAGTAATATTCCTTTAAAAACTGACCATTCAAAATTAACTTCTAGGAAGCTGAAAATATGTGGTTCCTGTTACATAGAAACTTATGGTGAAGTTAGAAACATCATCTGCAGATGTCTTTATGCACAAAGGGACAATATGGTAATTTGTCAAAGTGTATACTATACATCCTGCTCTAGATTTTTATTTTTTATTGCATATTACCTCTTGATTATGTTATTTGTAACCAGTTTTTGTGATTTTGTTACTATTTAGCACTTTGACTTAATCAATTCTTAAAACTCATTAAGGTGCACAACAAAAGGGAAAGATTTGCTATGTTATTCTAGAGGTATTATGCTTGTATATAATATTCCCAAATCTCACCAGAAGAGCAAAAAAAAAGAATAAATGCTTATATGAAGCAAAATTATTACCTATATTATTATTCGAGCTTTCTACTCCATATATGCAAAATTATTCCACTGAAAATAGTAGAATTTGTGCAAAATAAAGTAAAAAGCTTATTAAGCTGGAAGCTGAAATTTTCTAATACATTCTGTCCTAGAGTGGTGTATAACATCTCCTATTTTTTTTTTTAAAGATTTTATTTATTTATGTGACAGAGAGACAGCCAGCGAGAGAGGGAACACAAGCAGGGGGAGTGGGAGAGGAAGAAGCAGGCTCATAGCGAAGGAGCCCTATGTGGGGCTCGAACCCGGAACGCCGGGATCACGCCCTGAGCCGAAGGCAGACGCCTAACGACTGTGCTACCCAGGCGCCCCAACATCTCCTATTTTTATTTTGCTAGATTTCTTCTTATTCATTGGTTCTGGAAGTAACACCTGGATTTATTTTAGGAATCTGACTTCCTCATTCATGTGGCTTTAATAGAAGTTCCAATTACTGAACTCTGTTCTGAATTTTAAAAGTGAGGATTCAACTCAGGCTTGGCCAATGAAGTACCTTATCCTTCAAACACATTATTGGCAGAGATCTGACAAAATCTCGAACTTTTATACAAAGACACTGGGAAAGAGAAAGTATTTCCTTTCTCCAGGATGGCTGCCTGAGCTGATATAAGCTTGGGCCTGTCAGAGGCCATGTACTGACAGGGTATGAAGTAAGTCCAAATGCAAAAGCAGGAGCAAGGAGGCCAACTGACAGGGAGAAGTCTAGGAGAAACATACATGAATGAGAACCTGAGGACAACCCTAAGAATGGGATTGCTTCACAAAAGCACCAATAAATCCCTTTTTTCTTGATTTGATGTCTTTATTTTGCAACTACAAAATCCCCACAAATACAAGGTGCAATGAAGTAATAGCCTGCAAAGAAGAACGATGCATAATAACTTGTTCTACAGGTAAATGTAGATCGTAAGTTTACAGTCATAAAACAGTGAAGAGTGACATTTTGTTAAGGAATTGACAAGGCAAACCAATGAGACAGAAAATACTGCATGGAAATGTAAGGAATTGACAAGGCAAACCAATGAGACAGAAAATACTGCGTGGAAATGATGTGTGTGTGTGTGTTTGTGTGTGTGTGTGTGTGTGTGTGTGTGTCAGAGACAGGAAGAGATTGGGAGAGAGAGAGGAGAGTGGGAATTGCTACATATCAATAGAGAATCAGTTGAATACTCACCAAACAGTGCTACAGTATTTGTCCACTTGGGGACAAAAAATCAAGTTGTATACCCACACGATATACTATGTATCTGTGTGTGTTGTTACATAATAAATGTGTGTTTACATGATAAAATTTCAGCTAAAATGTTACAATAAAAATTGAAAATGGACAAAATCTGTAGGTGAATATTTAATGGCTCTACGGATGGCAAAAGACATAATATTCTGAAAAGCAATGGAAATTTAAAACAAAGAATTTCCACACGTGAACATTGGAATGTCCTATAAATCAGAAAACTCAAATCAAAAATAATAAATGTTACTAAGCAAGAGATTAGACAATTTACTAAAGAAACAACAATGACCCATAATTGTACATGAACATTCAGTATCACCAATACTCAAAGAATGCCAATAAAATAACCAAAAAAATAAAAAAATAAAAATAGAAATAGCATGATGAGAGGATGGCAAAGAGGGTATCTTAATACATTTCTCCTTTTCTGGAAGAAAATCTGCCTCTTTCAGTAAAATTTCTTAGCTTTCACAGTCTTTTAATGACCTTTCTAGGAAACCTCTCAAAGCAAACTTTTCAGTTATTTTCTGCATATTTAAAATAATAAGACACAATAGCAATCTTAATTCTAAGATAGTAATTCAATTATAGTACATTCACATGAAGGAAGATTTGGAAGCTAATTAATTTTTTAGAACATGGATAAATGAGATGTATGCAATAAAGAAAACATAGGGCAGGTAATAAAACCATATATTATTACTCTTATTTTATAAAAGAAAGAAAAACAAGAAGAAAAGAAAAGGGGGGGGGGGGGAAGGAGTCAGAGAAGGAAGGAAGGGCAGGAAGATTTTCCAGAAGAAAAAATGGGAAATTACAAATTTCGGATAAGGGAGCTCATTATAAGAGATTCACCATAAAGGTAGAACACCTTGGAAAAATTCCTTCAGGAAACTTATCATAATTTTTTTACAACCAGTTGTGTTGTTTTTTAATACCAGGGCTAGAAATACAACTTCTAATTTTTTTCAGTATCTGCACCATACTCAAGTATTCTTAGACATTACTGGGAAAGTAGGTTTTAAAAAGTTTGCAATCATTATTTTAATTTCAACTTCAGTTTTATTTACATAAGAATGTCATTAAATTTAGGACTTTAAAATAATAACAGCGGTTGTGAATTGCCTACTTACGTTATAGTTATTTATAAACGAGAAAAAGGATAAAAGAAAGTTCTCAAACCCAAACCACCAAAAAGGCAAATTTTCAAGGCTTTGAAGAAATAGTGAAGAGGAAAAAATGTCTAAATAATTTAGTCATATTCTTCCATACTTTAACATGAATTCATTCAATATTTATTAAATTTTCAGAGAGTATGGTTTGGCAAAAAATAAGCAAGGGGCTTTCTTGCCTTCCAGTTTTCTTGGACGTGAGCAGAAGCTGCAGCAGATTTTCTTGCTGCTGATTTCACAGGATACTTTTTCTTCCTATATATATATTTTTTTCCTCCCAACCTTTATATTGTGAAACAGCTTGAAATAAACCAATATGAGCATCCAGATGAAATTTAAAATCACAAAACAAGTTATCTGCTAAAAGTATTTAGAATCGTTTTTGCTGGGCACAAAATAATGCCTGGCAGTTTAAGGTCAAACTCACCAAGTCATACTGTACTTGGCAGCCTCTAAGATGGCCCTTAAAAATCCACTCCTCCCGTGGAGAAAGGGGAAGCCTCCTACACTGCTGATGGGAATGCAAACCGGTACAGCCACTCCGGAAACCAGTATGGAGGTTCCTCAAAAAGTTGAAACTAGAGCTACGTTAGGACCCAGCAATTGCGCTACTAGGTATTTACCCCAAAGATACAAATGTAGTTATCCAAAGGGGCACCTGCACCTATGTTTATAGCAGCAATGTCCACAATAGCCAAACTATGGAAAGAGCCCTGATGTCCATTCACAGATGAATGGATAAAGAAGATGTGGGATACATATATATATATATAATGGAATATTATGCAGCCATCAAAAGAATGAATTCTTGCCATTTGCAATGACGTGGATGGAACCAGAAGGTATTATGCTAAGTGAAATAAGTCAATCAGAGAAAGACAATTATCATATGATCTCACTGATATGTGGAATTTGAGAAACAAGGCAGAGTATCATAGGGGAAGAGAGGAAAAAATGAAACAAGACCAAACCAGAGAGGGAGACAAACCATAAGAGACTCTTAGTCTCAGGAAACAAACTGAGGGTTGCTGGAGTGGAGGGGGGTGGGAGGGATGCAGTGGCTGGGTGATGGACACTGGGGAGGGTATGTGTTGTGGGGAGCACTGTGTATTGTGAAAGACTGATGAATCACAGACCTGTACTCCCGAAACAAATAATACCATGTGTTATATGTTAATTACATGTTAGTTTTTTTAAAAAGCCAATAAGTAAATAAATTAATTTTTTAAAAATCCACTCCTCCTGGTAATGACAGCTTTGTATAAAACTCTTCTCCTGAGTAACTTGCTTCCGACCAATAAACTACAGCAATGTTGATAGGATATGACTTTGTGCTTAGGTTACTTACAAAAGGTTGTGACTTCCACCTTGATAGCTGACTATTGCTTTTGGGGCTTGCATTCTTTGAGGATGCAACTTGTTATGTTGGGGAACTGAGGACAGAATCTAGCCAATATTCAGAGAGAAACTGAGGCCCTCAGTCCAGCATCCTGAGAGGAACTGAATATTCTTGGCATCCACAGAAAACCTGAGAGTTGTGCCTTTAGGTGAGATGGCAAACCCTGAGTCCACACCTTAATTTCAGTCAGTCTTGTGAGAAACAAGGAGACAAAGGACCCAGCTAAACCGTGCCCAGATTACAGACCCACAGGAACTGTGAAAGAATGGGAGTTGTTGCAGTCTGCTAATTTGTGGGGTGATTTGTGAAGCAGCAATAAATAATTAATACACAAAATTTACCTTCATCATGAGGAGTTCAAATACACAATTGGTATAGTTAATACACTTATGGTGTTACCCAAGATCACAGGTTTCTAGAAATACTGAATTCAATCGCTTCTATATAGTTCATACAAAATGGATTCTCTATTTTCTGAAAGTAGCTTTGCTAGTTTCATCTGTTACGGGTGAAATTGAAGAGGTAGAGAAAGGAAATTAACGTTAAGTTTGAAGTTAGATTAGAAAAATTTCCTCCAGAGTAAACATAGTGCACTGTACATATCTAATGGAATTATGGGATTTGTTTAACCATAATTGAGATGATAGCCAAAATATCCTATAACCAGACAGACCACCCTCATCCATAGAGTATATTCATTCATTCATTCATTCGTTTTTTCCACTAATATTTATTTAAGTATATTCTTTTTATCAGAAATTCTTACAGATGTGTGAACCACACAGGTAAGCAATACACATGATTCTACTTACCTCCAACTACAACTACAACCTTTGAGGTTGAAGGCCATTGCCAGAGTTGGAAACTGTTTACCTAAGTCCACATCCATAGAAATTCCACTGACCATTTGGACTGTGGGATTTGGAGCTCAATGGCCTTGATTTTTTACTTCCTAATAAAACTGAAGTTAGATATTCGTACATAATCCTTTTCTTCACATTGTTTACTTATAATATTTATCATGAAAGATTCATAAGTTATGATAAATCATTCTTCAGTTGGGGGAATGTGTATGTACATTTTTTAATCATGGTAAGTTAAACACATAAAAATTTTGTGTTTTTTTCATGTAAAATAAATTCAAATTTGCTATTCATTGTATAGAATCAAAGAAAGACTATACAGTTTCTGTATTTAAATAAAGTCTAGATTGTGAATTTTGAATGAGTTCTAGAATCAATTTTGGAGGCAAATTGCAGTTTTGTCTTTTTCTAAATATACTCTGCATAGTAACTATTTCAAGTTTGCTGACTATTGTCATTGCCTACAGATATTTGTCCTTTCTCTATTTAGTATATGGGAAAAGTATGTATATGCAAAAAGATAGATTTTGCTTTAGCCATCACTTTTTGGCAGATCATGGGGCTACTGGCAGTAATAGAAGTTAATCTAACCCCTATTTTTCCTACTTCATGCTACACACATGTGAGGGACCTCATCCAATCCCCAGAAGGGAATTATAATTTTAAAAAAAGCGTGTTTTTTATTATTGATTCTAACATCGTAATTCTCGGTTTCATTATGCAATTATTAGGGTCATTTCAGTACCTTACCAACTAGAAACACAATCATGCAGATGTCAAATTCTTCCACTTTTTAAAGGGAATGTTGCACTACATGCAAAACATTCCAAAGGTGAAAAATTGTTTCTTTGTTACAGATGAGACAATATTTTATTATAGTTCCATGCAAACTGAGGAATTTTATTATCAAATTCTTCATTTTGCCTTAAATATCTCATTAATAAATATGCCAATGATAGTACTGTATTACTCCTAAGTCTCAGTTTCAAAGTTTTCCTCGATTACTATTGTTTCAGTAAGGAATCATTTTAACATGGGCTATGTTCCCAACTGTTATTTCGGACAGTGCTTGGACTGTCCAGTTCGGACACTGTGATTGCCTGACAGAGCATGCGGTGATTTTAGAGAGCCTTTACCTTGACATGACTAACCCAACAGAAACTATTTCAGGGAAGGAAGAAGAGACGACAAACCAGTCCTAGACAACTGAACTCCATGGTTTACTAGGGAGTGCATTGCTTTTACAATTTGAATATGGTTTTGAAAAATGAGACCATGGATGATCATTTCTAACACAGTTACAACCAAATGTATTGGACATGATTTCCGTTGTACAAATACACACTCTCCCTTTCTTAAAATTTCTTGTTAGCAGTTAGTTTATTGTTGCTTCCTTTTTATTATCTTCAGAAGCCAGACCACAACTGCTGCTATTACTACTACTGCTGCTGCTGCTATTAACAGTTAGTATTTATTGGGTGTCTCTGTATTCTAAACCTTATATGTACTAAGTCACTGATTTCTTAGAACAATTCCATCAAGGTAGTACAATTGTCATCATCCCCATTTTTCAGTTAAGGAAACAAGGAGAAATGATTTCATGTGGTACACATCCACTCAGTTTTGGAGTTAGGATTTACTGAAGCTAGTCATGGTCTTTTTTTTTTCTTTAAAGATTTTATTTATTTATTTGACAGAGAGAGAGACAGCCAGCGAGAAAGCAAACACAGGCAGAGGGAGTGGGAGAGGAAGAAGCAGGCTCCCAGTGGAGGAGCCCGATGTGAGGCTTGATTCCAGAAGGCCAGGATCACACCCTGAGCCGAAGGCAAATGCTTAACGACTGAGCCACCCAGGTGCCCCAGTCATGCTCTTAATACATAACCAATACTTCATCCAAGGAGGTACTAGAAGCACGTGAGTATTCTGGTGAATTTCAGGGGTAGTGATCGCTTGACTTTTTTTTACAATGTACATGCATCATATAGTTATTCCTCTGGTAAAATGTTTGTAACTTCTTGATTATTGCTCCTCAACAGTGCTAACTTTTACGAGCATGAGGAGTAGTTAATACAATAATTAATTCTAATGCTAAGCATTTTATGGGGCTTAGGCAACCAAATATCTATGTATGAATATACTTCAATTTGGCAAATATATATATATTCTATTAAATAAATGTGTGTTAAGGTGAAAGGAAATTTTACATAGATGGTCACTTCCCACATAAATAATGTTACCTATATATGACAGATTAATAATAAGTGCCGTTTTCTTCATCGTGAATATTAGTTCTGGTGGCTCGTGTTTTCTGTAGCTAGAGACGACCATGCCACCTGCTGTATGGAGAGGTGCTGTCATGAACAGTGAGACAATGAACTCATGAAGCCGGAAACACGGTCTCCCAGTTAATTTTACTCATTATATTTCCGTGATGAGATTGAAAGTCATGAAAAGATACTAAGAATGTTTTCAGATAAAGAATGGATGGTTATACCTGCCCTTAACAATAAGAGCAAAGTTAATTACCTGTAGCCGTGATCTTAGGCATTAATTCCTCTTCTCCCTTTCCCTCCTCCCTGCCTCACACAGAACATGTGCCTCTATGGTACCAAGATTTTATTTATTTATTTATTTATTTATTTATTTATTTATTTATGAGAGAGAGCGAGAGAAGAATGCAAGAACCAATGAGGAGATTAACGGAGGGGAAGGAGAGGGGGCGCCCAATGCAGGGCTGGATCTCAGGACCCTGAGATCATGACCTGAGCCAAAATGAAGAGGCTGAGGCTTAACTGACTGAGCCACCCAGACTCTATGGTATCATGAAATATACTCCTAAACTTTTCAATTTCTAATTCACCTCTTCTATATAAATTACATATATAGCATGATTCAAAATTTTTTTATCATAGGGTATGATCTCCGAACCATGTCCACTGATGGGGCACTGTCAGTATTTGTTCAGGATGTCTTTCAGAAACATACCAAATAGAATGCTAGAAACAGCAGGAGTAAATCAAACAAAAAGAACATCTGGTCTTTTTAAGAGGAAAATCATAAAGGGGACGAGACACCAAAGGAAGCAGACACATCACTGGAAACCTCTTGTGAGCAGGTTGAGAAAACACAAATACAAATACTTAGGGACAATGTCATTGTATGTGCAACAAATAAAACATTAAGGAATACTGAAAGCATATTAAACAAAATTACATTAACAGCCTCAGTCTGGGTTCAAATCCATGTTTCTCTACTTGCTATCCTCTTCAAAACTCAGTTTTACTTGTCATTAAAATGGAGGTGACTGTGGTACTCATCTCTCAGGATCACTGTGGCAGTTAAACTAGAGAGTCCACATAAAACAAAAAGGGCAGTTCTTAACACAGAGTAAAGACTCAAATGTTCGACAATGAAAAAGTATCTATCAGGAAGGAATACAAATCTGGTTATGTATGTTTTCCAAAATTTGCTTTCTTTTTCAAATTTTCTATTGCCTAATCCAAGTCATTTGTATTTCCACATGGTTTTTAGAGAAGGTTTCTCTAGTACCACAAAAGAAAGCAGACTGAAATTTAAATTTATTGTCTTAAAACTATAGATCAATTTGGGGGAACAATATTGAGTTTTCCAATCCCTGAGCAAGAAAATCCCATTATTTATTTAGGTCTTTTAAAAATTCTTTCAGCAAAAATCTAACACATTTCTCTCAGAAAAGATCTAACACATTTGATTTTAAAAATATTATAAATAGTACTTAATAATTTTTCCAGTTGTTTGTTGCTAGTATATGGAAATACAGTGATCATACATCAAATGATCTTTCTAAATTCACTTATTAATACTAATATTTTTGTACATTCCTTTGAATTTTCCAGACATACTTATACCACTTGTGATAAATTTAATTTTACTTTTTTCTCTCCAATCTATTTATAAGCTTAACTGCCTTGTCTTGTACTGTATTGGCTAGAATCTTCAGTACAAAACTGGAAAGTGATGAGACTAGATATCCTTATCATAAAGAGAAAGCATTATATATTTCACCTTTTAGTATGTCAGCTGTATGTTTTAGTATGATAGATAATCCTTTATGACATTAAGGGAGATTACTCCAATTCCTTGTTTTTTGAGAATGTTTATCATAAAGCATTGTTGAATTTTATTAAATGCTTTTACTGGAGATGGTTATATGGTTCTTTTCCCTCATTATTGTTGATAGCCTGGGGAACAATAATTAATTTCAAATTCCCAAAATAACTCCAACTTGGACATGGTGTTTTATATGTATGTGTGTGTGTGTGTGTGTGGGTGTACCTACCTTATTGTGTATACATACATACAACACAGATATGATTATGACTATTTTGCTCATTATTTTTATGTCTATGTACATGAGACATGTTATAACTTTCCATTCTTGCAATGCTCATATGACATATTGGTATGATGATTATGCTGGCTTCAAAAAATGAACTGGGAAGTATTTCTTCCTTTTCTATTCTCTAGAGATAATTTGTATAAATTTTTAATCATTTATTCCTTTAATATGTGTAGAAATATGTCAGTAAAGATAATCTTTGAGACTGGAATTTTCTTTTTTGGGAAGGTTTTAAATTATGATGTTAATTTCTTTCCAATTAATTTCTTATTTTTAAAAGATTTTATTTGTTCATTTGAGAGAGAGAGAGAAAGAGAGTGAGCAAGCACAAGTGGAGGTGAGGGGCAGAGGGAGAGGGAGAAGCAGACTCCCTGCTGAAGGGGAGTCCGACATGGGGCTTGATCCCAGGACCCTGGGATCCTGACCTAAGCAGAAGGCAGCCACTTAACTGACTGAGCCACCCAGGTGCCCCTCAATTTTCTAGGTTGTGATTTTTACATTTAATTCTCAAGTCTAATGAAGGTTAAGAACAATAGTATAGAATGAGTGCTGACAAGTGAAACTCAGGTAAATATAAGAACTCAGAAAACGTTGGAAGGGTATCACTGCATACAAAAGTTCCAAGTTACTGATGTTAGAAAATATGGAAGGGTGATATAGGAGATACTTGTCTCATTTATAATAAACATGAATTATATTTATAATTTTTAAACTGTATTTTTCTTAAGAAACAAGATTTTATGAGAAGTTTGAGGAAATTGTTGATTTATTTTGCTATATTATTTTTATACCTAAATACAATTATCTAAATTCACTGGTGCTCAAAACTGTCAGTTATCTATATCCTTTCTTCCATCTCCTCTATCCACACACATAAACAACCTACACATTTCAAAAGGATGAACAAATTTCTTTGTATTTGGTTTTAATTATGTCCCCTGATTGGTTCATTCATGTCTGAAAATCAAGGATTTCTCTTTTGAAAGAATTTTAACAATTTGTTTGATATAAAGAATATCTCTACCATAAGTGTGCTTGATTTTTCTTTGAAAGCACTCATGCCTTTCTAATTTGAACTGGCCTGAGAGGCAGAAAAAAGCATATTCATTCTTTGTCTGAGTCCAGAATCTTTACCAGGGTCATCCACGAAATAGTTCCGTATGCCACTGCACAAAATGATACATTTATATTAAATTACCTTGTTTCCTTGTAGTTGGTGATATATATTAACTATCACTTTCCTAATGCAAAGTGAGAAAGTAAAGAATAAAAAATAGAGTATCTATATTAGTATCACTTTTCTAAATATATCATTAACCCTTAAGAAAGTTATTTTTTTCACCTTGTGTATTACTTAGCATAGAAAATAGATTTTAAAATGCTTACTCTTGGGGCGCCTGGATGGCTCAGTTGTTAAGCATCTGCCTTCAGCTCAGGGTCTGATCCCAGGGTTCTGGGATCGAGCCCCTCATCGGGGCTCCCTGCTCTGCTGGGAGCCTGCTTCTTCCTCTCCCACTCCTCCTGCTTGTGTTGCTTCTCCCTCGCTGGCTGTCTCTCTCTCTGTCAAATAAATAAATAAAATCTTTAAAATAAAATGCTTACTCTTGAGTTATTCATTTATTCAATAATTTTTATTAAGCACCTACTATATATTATCACTGAGTTTAGTGTTCATGCGGTGAGGATTGATAAATGTCTAAGTAGTTACTCTCTTGTGCTAAAATAACACATTGAAGGACTCTTCAAGTAGAGTCCTAAATTATGTACTTCATAAGTCAACCCATGAGAAGCCGCAGGAGAGTAATGTGTTAAATATCATTTTTGTCTGACAGAGTTTTTATGACATAGTTGAAACTCAAGTATTTCATTAAGTACCTGATTAAATCATTAGGCAGATTTGTTTTTAATTTAATGTTCATCAGTAGTATATTTCACAAATAAGTTTTAATAAAGATAGATTCATCATCAGTTAAGCAGATTTGCTTAAAACTCTTAACCTAATTTCAACTATAACTTAATTTTTGGAAAATATTAATAAGTTATTATCAAGTTTTAAAACATCAAAGTTAATGTACTTCAAAATCAGTATTCTTTCCTGTAAACTGGAAGCTACTTTTATACTAGGGATATATCTTATTTTCTTTGAAACCTTAGCACTAAACAGAGGTTGGACAGTAAATGTTAACTGAATGAGTCAAAAAATGTCATATAATTTCTTTGTGGAAAAGAATGACAAAAAATGTCATTTTTGTGATGTCACCAATTTAAAACCTGATGGTGGGGGGGAAAAAGCACCTTAATGGGAAAATTTTAAATAAATAACTTGGATACATTTGTATTGAATTTCAGTGTAACTTTCTCAATTGTCAATACTGGAATTCCTCAATTACTTCACCTTCTACTTTCTAGCTGTTCTTTTGACCAGAAGCTGAGGCTTTTAGCTACTGAATTAGGGGGCTGGCTTAGGAAATATCTCATCATGCTTAGCTCCAAGAAGCTGATTCTCTGCTGTTTGTCTATTCATCAAAAAGGGAAAAAAAAATTACATGAAGCCAGACTTTTCCACTTCTCACACCTCCTTCCTTAAATCTAAACCAAGTTAACATCTTCAAATAAGAAAATGGAAATTGGCATACTACTCTTATTTGTCCCAGTCAAGGTCATTTTACTTTCAAGGACACGTGAATCACTTACACAGGATCAGATAAAGGGTTGTTGTGAAATAAATCCAGAGTCAGAGACTTTGAGAAATGAACATAAGGAGAGTCTGGTCTCACAGAACCTAGGAAGCAGGCGCTAACTGAACTTAATCTCTGGCTCTCAGAGTTTATACGGCTCTTGTTTTTGCCTCTCTGCTTGTTTGCTGTACTTTCCCATTTCGGTCGGTAGAATGGTCTCCTCTGCTTATGTATCACCCTTAAGTGACTCAATTCCTTCAGCTTTAACCGCAAAATATATCATTTGCCTGGCATCCAGTACTGGTTGACTACATTCTTCTTGAAGTTCTGAAGGGAAGTAATCTGATTGGCTCAGTCCCCCCTTATGAAGCCCTCTTCCACCTGTGGGTCCTGTGACGACCCTAATGCGGCAGCAACGTTTAGGGCTCCGGATTCCTTCACACCAGAGCAGCCCAGTGCAGAAAGCCTGCATGGGGTAAATGCTCTGTAATGGGCCCTGAATGAAGCAGGCAGGAACACTCCCTGGTAAAATAACGCATCAATATAAAGAAAGCGGTTGCCCTTTTCACTGTGCAACGGAATATGAGTCTATTTTCTTTCTTTCTCTGTTTTTCTTTTATTGCTCTCTGTTTAGAAGCTTTGCGAGTTCAGCTAATTTAGCACAACGTTTAAATGGTTTTAAAATTACTTTCTTCGTTTCTATTGTCTGCCTAGACCACTTCTTTTTCCTTACTCATCTCTTTTCTCCACTTTCAAATACCAATAACCTACATAATGGTAACTTAAAAGTAAATAAGAAATAATTATAAAACATAATTTTACATGTATTCCTCCTAAAGACTTAGTTTATGTTGTCTCTGTGCTCTCATCCCCCATGTGATAATGACAATAAGGACGGAGGCGCAGAACATACCGGCCGCGCTCGGGAGTTAGCCCATTCAGTTTCGCATTCTAGCTCCCCCCTATCTAAGCATTAAGATCTTGGACCATGTGCTTCACTCATATAAATTGCTTAATACATGTAGTTCACTACATATATTAGCCATGAAATAGGTGCTTGATAAATATCAACTACACTACTATAGTACAATTGCTAAATACCAGTAGAGCTATTATTACAATTACTATTTACTACTTATGAATTATCTTTAAAGCTTATTAGTTCCTTAGAGTTTGAAAATTAATTAAACATATTCAATCACACTTCTGTGGCTTTTTTTTTTTTTAAGATTTTATTTATTTATTTGACAGAGATAGAGACAGCCAGCGAGAGAGGGAACACAAGCAGGGGGAGTGGGAGAGGAAGAAGCAGGCTCATTGTAGAAGAGCCTGATGTGGGGCTCGATCCCATAACGCTGGGATCACGCCCTGAGCCGAAGGCAGACGCTTAACCGCTGTGCCACCCAGGCGCCCCACTTCTGTGGCTTTTTGACAAAGAATATATAACAATTTAACATGACCCTCATCAATAACCTTCTGTCAACTTTACCTTTCCTGAATAATGGTCCGTTGGAAAAATTCTATCTGCTCAATAGAGATTCACCCAAAAATTTTGCTCTGTTTATCCTATGAAACTTGTTACTTTCAGGGCTACATTACTGCATTTACTGTTTACATCTTTCCTCCTAATGCTCCATTCTCATCCTGATTGACAGTTCAGAATACATGGGGGGGGGGGGGGGATTAAACTATCTAGCTTTGGCTTTTTTATGACTTTTATTTTTATTTAAATTATATTGTTTTCAATTATCTTACATAAGAATAAGAAATAATTGAATATATAATATTCCATTTGAATGAAAATTGCATGATTTTATCAGTTAAATACTTTACTGTAGTCAAGCAAATAAAGCTTTTTTGATGAGCCGACTTTCAAAATGAATTTTGCTACCTGTATTAGAGGTTCTACATTTCTGAATGTACCTAACATATTCTTAGGGGAAAGAAAGTACAAATGAAGGGAGGATACTGGACAGTGTTTCAAAATAAAGCACACATCATTTTCTTTATACAACCTTAGTTGTCCATTTTATAAGAACGGTATACATGAATACACTCTGACTCAAACATGCATCAATTAAAATGCAGAACAATCTTTTCCATTGGGATAATTCACATCGTGGCAACCCTTCATGTCCCTCAAATCTTGGTTTTATGTAAACGTATATATCACAAGTGCAAATCAAGAGGGAGGTCTTTTTTAGATTAATGTTAAATTTGAAGAGACATGACAACTAAATTGCTGGAAAAAAACATTCTTTGGTGCCTCCAATCTTATTTCTGAGAATGGCATTCTCCATGCCTGTTCCCTAAACTCTTTCCAGGAAGGGCTCTTTAAGCACGGCAGCAGGTTTAGAGTCATCATGACACTGAAATTCTTCAGCTAGTCATCCTTGGGAGGAGGCTTATGAAACAGATGTACGGGAAACCTTATATTTACAAGTGACGATAGTAATTCAAGTGGAGATAATAGAGATTAGACTTTTCTTTCACTTTTATAAAAGCCTAATGTTATTTAAGTGAAACAGTTATATTTCACTGTAAATAGATAAAATAAAATTACATTAATTATAAATGTTTGAAACTGAATCGATGTTTTCTTAACCCCACCTAAATTATCTTGTCATATGAGTTTTGTTTTTTTTTTTTAACTGTTTTTGGTGGGGTTTTTTTTGTTTATTGGGTTTTTTTTTTTTTGGTCTGTTTTTTTCTTCTCCAGTCAATGATATTTGTATTCTGACAAAACAGTAGCAAGTTTACAGACGTTTTGAGGTCACTCAATTAAGTGTTTTTGACCACAAAACCCCCTCAAAACCCAACTGTGTTGTTGTTGTTGTTTCTAATTTTAAAGTAGAAATAATGTTTTTTGTAGCAAGTGAGTGATTTTAGAACTAATTATCTTGATGTCTCTGGCTTTACTGTACATTTTATACTTCTGGAAGGAGTGTGATCTTTACAATTTGAAGAGAAGTAATAGTTACATAAATCTATATGTTGTAAAAGTACAATTAAATAAAATGTAATGCAACTGCATTTACATGGCACTCACACTATTTACAAAGAGAAGAACATTATATTTGCATTTGCACTGCCATGCCTAATAGATGGCACATCTCAGACACTAATCTTTTAGTAGGTAAGTGCTAGAGCCTATGTTACTGGATAGGAGTTGATACTTAATCTGTGACTCAGAGGCCAAGAAACATAGCTAAGAGAAGGGGTAGAAGGAGTATTTCCAGAAAGGGGGAATCAAGTTATTAATTAATTGGTTTATTCATTCAGTGTGCCTTTGCAAAACACCATGCTGAATCCTGTTGGGAGACTGAGGGAGTAAAAAAGGCAAGTAAAATGATGTACCTTCCTTTAAGTCATTTGAAAAACAGCAGAGAGAACACTCATTTGCCTGATTAGAATAATGGAGTGTACAGAGGAGTTGTGAGGAACGTGTTGAGTAATGAGCTGAGCCGAAAACTGGCAGCCTCAACGTCCCATGTCGTTGTTACAATATGAGGTTCTCTGAAACCTCATCTCAAAAGCAAGGCTAGAAAGAATGCCAGATGGTGAGGTGACTTTTAAATCCCATCCCTGGGTCAAAGTTGATGACCAGATGTAATGGATCTGGAAGAAGGAGGTTGAGCCAGATGGAAAAGGATTTTTAAACACACACACATAAACACACTTTCACTCTACATATTACAGGAAGACCAGAATCCTGTTCTATCTTTAGTAAGTCACTATTATTGTGTCTATTTTCCAAATAAAGTCTTTTAAAGTTAAAGGTATTAATAGTGAGAGAGTTACCAGTTGTGGCATTATGTTAACAAAAATTATGAAACTCCATTTGTTGTTAAAATGTTATATTAGCTTGGTTATTAATCAAATGGCAGTAATAGTAAGTATTGATGTGTCAATATCAGTGACCTTGACCCAAAATCCTTATTATAGTATAAAAATATTAATAAGATTTTTTCTTCCAAATCCCCATCACTTTTTGAGACACTAGCTCTCAATCTCCAATGTAGACTTCCATTTCTTAGGTCTTACCTCACGTTTTATTTTTCTCACATTTCTTGTACAGTCTTCCAAATCAAAACCCTCTCTGATGTCCATTCCCCTGTAGTACATGGTCTGGATATCTGAATAACCCTCTGGAAATAAAACAATGAGATACTGAATCATTGAAAATACACATACTTTTAATTCATTACTGGACTAATAAAACAAAATAAAGAAATGTTTAGTGACAAACAAAAACAATCAATAAGAACAACAATGATAAAAATAGGGAGGCAAAATGAAAATAGAACCCAAGCTGAATATATGCTCAAACTGGAGTTTACACCAATAGATCTTCAATAAAAGAATTTCTATCAGATATACTTAAGGAAAAGAGACCTAAGATTCAAAAGGGAATAATGAGCAAAGAAACAAATAAATATGTAAGTAAATTGAAATATGTGTCATCTATGTAAGGTAATAATAGTGTAGTCTAACTGTATATTTGACAAAAAATATAAATAAAATTTTATATAATAATAGCAAATAAATCAGGAAAGGGGAGATCAGAACTTAAGTGTTCTAGGTGTCTTGTATCATTTGGTAGGGGATTGAGATATTAAATAACTTTATAAAGTTATTAAGTTAATTATATATGATAAAGTTTCAAAGTGTTACTATCCAAAAGGAAAAGATTAAAAGGAAAAAGCAATCAGTATGCCAAAAAAAAGTAAGATACAAGAAAAATGGAAATGGAAAAAGTGACACATTAAAAATATAAAGTAAAAATGGTAAAATGAGTCCAAATATGTCGGTTATCACAATAGATGTAATAGGCCAAGCTTGACAGATAGAAGACAGGTTATCCAATAGGATAATGAAGTAAAATCCACTGAAGTGTATACTACCTGTATAAGAACGATATGGGAGGTGCAGAAGCATCTTCAATGGCAAAACTATGCAGTAATTAGTCAACATTCCAAGGACAACTGTCCACAAGTCAATGCCATGAAAATGGCAGTGAAGTTGGAGTGGAAGAGATCAGTGTAAGAGTAAAATTGATTCATGTATGCCTTAAGAAACATACAACCCAATTCAATAACTGTATCTTTTTTCGATCACAATTTAGATAAGCCAACTGTAAAAAGACCTGTTTTAGGCAATAAGGGGAAATCTGAACAGGAAAATAGTGGTGAAGCCAGTTTGAACAGGACAAACTAAGTTTTGAGGCCTGTTACTGAAGTTTCAGGGGTTGGTTCAGGAATGAAGATTATACGTGTAGGATGCCAGTGCTGCAAAACCACAGTCTGTATCTTGAGGAGCAGGCAAAGCAATCATAACCCAAGAGGTCAACTATTTCACATAAATGGTGCATCCATCTGAAACATCTTGTACGTTTCTTTGGCTATGTTGATTTGTCATATCTCAATGAGATCATAAGCAATGAGATTTTAAGCATTCTAAACTATATTATGAACCTCCCTACAGTGGGAGCTCTAAAGCTACACCTGTTATTAGACTCTAAATATCAGTAATTCTTTTAAATTATCAAGGTTTAATTTTGTATGAGTTCTGGATCAATATCATATAGTCAATTCTGTTAAAATGAAAAAGTATAATATAGTTTACTAGTACATAAAAACTGAGTATGCCAATATATTTCCTCTAGTATAGAGATATTTTAATGTCGTAAAATACATACAGAAAGGCTTGATTTTTTGTAAGTGAAGATTCCACCATTAACACATTGAGTCCTGAAGGGCTCCCTCCTTACCCACAGATTAGGTCACCAGCATTCACTACAACTTTCCTCTCCAACCCTTGTTCAGGATATATTTCTAGGCTGCATTCCAGGATCCACCTCACTCCTCCTAAGTGTCACTAAACTTTGAATTTGGTCCCCGCCTTTTTCTTGGTTTTAACATTTCACCTTTTGAGAACTCATTTACGTCTCTGCATGACACCGCAACTTCATCTTACTCTTCGCCTTTCCTTCAACGCTCTCGGATGAAACTCAACCCCAATTATAGCCGCCATAAAGCTCAGGTCTAAGGTGAGGGCCCAGATGTCCACCTGTCCAATAGAAGAGATTATGCGTTCATTTAGAAAGAATGGAATTCTAAGCCTATTCTTTATTATGATGGGTCCTTCTGGCCAGGTTATTATAACGCTCATATATCATGTCCAGATGGTCAAATATGTGCAATTTGTGATTCAACAACATTGATGTTGACCTCCAAGGGAAAATGTGGATGAATATGAAGTGTGGAAAGTATGCTAGGCTGTTTGTTGTATCTGTGACATAAACCACGTCTACTGATCTTCCTGGGTCTTTTTTAACTTGCCTATAAAGTTTATTCGAACTAGGCTTTTTGGTAAGATTTCTGTTTATTAAATTATATCTTGCTTCTGTATCTTTTTTCATGATGCATCCTATGGGTGCCAGCTTGCTCTGAGCGGTCTGGGCTGTAAAAGTGACACCTATATTTATGTTCCAACATCACCTCATGTTATGACTCTCTTACATTTTTAACTACATTATCATTGTTTTTTTGTCTCACTGAACTAGAAGACTCCTATTCATCTTTATTTTCTCAGTGTCTATCATGGAATCAATGTGTGTTCATTAAATTTGTATTACAAATATAAATGATAAATGTCTGAATACATTATAAATAATATTTTTTATAGTTTGAATCTATATCATTATGTAATATAGTTTCCTTTTTAAAAAAAAGGGATTTATTTACTTTGGAGAGAGAGAGAAAGAGAGTGAGGGGCAGAGAGAGAGAATCCTAAAGCAGACCCCCCACTGAGCACAGAGCCTGACCCAGAGCTGGACCCCAGGACCCTGAGATCACGACCTGAGCCAAAACCAAGAGTCAGCTGCTTAACTGACTGAGCTACTCAGGAACCCCGTATATTCTTCTTTTTTCATTGTGCCCTGTTGACCAGTTTTGAGTCCCTGACTAGAGTTCAGTAAGTCCCTTTCCTTGGGCAGCTAATTAAGTACATAGCCAACCACTTTGCTTATTGAGCTCTCACACTCCAAGCCACTATGAGTCAGCCTTAATCTCCCCCAGCACAAGTAACACACAAGTGAGAATGCCCCTGTGCCTTCGAGCCCACCAAAATATTCAGTTCAGCCAATCCGCAGGGAACTTGAGAAACTGTGCTAATTCCACCCTGCTTGCCTCTTACACCTCCAGCTTGCTGGTGCATTGTCCCTGCTCCGCTACTCTGGGCCCTGCCTGGAGACCTTCTCTGGTGGGCTCTGTAAGAAACAAAGGACTCTATCTTTCATATACCTGAATGTTAGGGTGTTAGGCCCTACCCATCAAAAGAGTATTTATTTATTTATTTAAAAATTTTTTAAAAAATTTTAATTATGTTATGCTAGTCACCATACAGAAAAGTATTTAAATCTAATATAACACATGGCAACCCCTACCTAAAGCTCTGTGCATCAAAGAAAAATAATTTAACATTTGTATTCAGGACTCCAAATAACAAGTGTTCCTGAGAATTTGGGAACCAAAAAAATCTTTATAATCAAAAACCTTGAAATAACTGCCGTACTGTACAAAGAAAATGTTGCTAGCCATCATTTTTAACTAGCTTTTGAACTCTTGAAAAGAAGCAGTTATGCCTTATTCCTCACTTTAATGACTCCCATACAACTAGGTGCATAATAGGAGCTTAAGGACAATTACCAACTGACTGCGTTCAGGACTCACAGTAGTCCCCGCTTATCCGTGGGTTCAGTTACCTGTGGTCAGCCACCATCTGGAAGCAGGTGCTCCTGCTTCTGACCAATGTCAGAAGGTCGATAGCTGCCTAACACAGCATCATGACGCCTACATCAGTCACCTCACTTCGACCCGTCATGTCAGGGTTTAGGGTTTTATCGTCTCACATCATCACAAGGAAAGGAAGGGTAAGTACCGTACAATAAGATACTCTGAGAGAGAGACACACACACATCCACATAATATTTATCACAGCATACCGTTATAATTTTCCTGTTTTATTATTATTGGCATTAATCTCTTATTGTGTTTAACTTATAAATTAAACTTGATCATAGGACTATCATAGTATTTATAGGGGAAAATGTTGTATGTATAGGGTTTGGTACCATCCACGGTTTCAGGTATCCATAAGGGGGCTTGGACCATAAGCCCCGTGGATAAGGGAGACTACTGTATTATAGATCTTTTTCAGATTGGCCTTTCTAAGGAAATAATTCTCAGCGTTTCATTTTTTCTGTGTGAACAATTTGGTATTCATTTCAAGTGGTCCTAATAGACCAAATAAGACAAATAAAATAGATTGATTAATGTAGAATAGAATATACTACATTTGAATACAGACATAAATAGTATGTTATTTTAAACTAAGCTAGCCGTGACTAGTGTTCTTTTTTGCAGTTTCCAGCATCTGCTGAATTTACTCTGTAGGTTGTATTGTCCTCACATTTTGGCAGAAACATAAGAGAAAACATATTTTCCTTACTGCCCCTCACACCCTTTGATTGGAAGGTTCCACTACTTTATTTGGACATTTTCCATTATACTTCTTATAGCATCCATATGCTAGCTTTTTATGCCTATTAATGTTTTCTTTACTCTGGGCACCCTTCCAAACACACTACTTTGAAATATGGAACTCCTTATTCAGTTATATAGCCAATATCTAAAAACCTCAACTAAGAAAAGATTTCCACCAGAATTTTCGAAGGTGCTGTTAAGATCAATCAAGGCAGCCACTCAATGAGTGTGGAAAAGACTCTTATAACAGCTCAGGAAACCACCTCATAAAGCCTCCACCAAGGAGAACATATCAGAAGACAGAGACTACAAACCACCGTAAGGGAAAACTAGCCAAACTCAGCAGCAACAGATGGAGAAGAAAAGCACTTATTGACGAACTTCCTTGTGATGCTGTATTTATGCTTCTACTTATTGGGTGCAGATTATATTTTCTTTCTAACAGTAAACAGTATTGATTTAATACATGTGACAGCTTATGGGCCACACTGTAGCCCTCTGAAATGTAGGGATGGAATAGAAATTTAAACTTCTTTTTCCAAGCTCCAGAAGACACCCCCTAGACTATCCAGACCCTTTTGCTCCAGCAAGCCTCATGGCTAAGAGGAACTTGTGTATTGTCTTTTGAAAAAAAAAAAAAAATAGACATGAAGCAAAAATACATTTTGGATGGGAATAGTGATGCCACTTCTTTTCCAGATGTCTGCCTAATTTCCTTGCCAGACATTTTAAAGGTTTGTGTAAAAATTTCCTTTAAAAATGCTTACCAATACTCTGAAAGAAAAAAGCAAGGCGCATAATGACTTCATCATCTCAGAGCGAATCATCACGTACAAGATACGGCGTCATTACAGAGAAAACACGAGTCCGGAGGAACCAAGGATTGTGGCTCTCTTGCCATTGGCAAAGCCTTGCTGGCTCACATGAGCAGAAACTTTTGATTCAATGGTGAATTTGCTCCTTTGTGATGATGACATTCCATCTCCAGCGTTCAGGAGGTAAACATTTAAAGTAACTGGCTATGCCACTTGAAAATCAAATCCCAGAGATACTGGCGAGAAGCCAAGGAGTTACTCCCAGATGCATAAGAGAGTGGTTGCGGCATATAATTAGGTTAATGCTGGACTAGACCCTGCTTTTGATGAGTTGGCAACTCCCATGACTGCTTTGCTTTAAGTGGGCTGGTGCCTGAGACGAAAATATACCTGTGGGACTTAGCAGGAGACAAGCACCAGAAAGCAATCTGAGGGCTGGGATTTCACAAACCTTTCAAATAATGGAATCATAGAACAGAGGGGTCGTCTGTTCGGTTCCTGACACGACATGCGTTTTAAGTCTGAAAGATAAAATCCGGTCTACTTTTTCATTTAGAATTCCAAAAAGGAGGCTCCGCCATCTTCTTAGTTGAAGGCTTTAAGGTATAATATATCAAAAAGTTCTTCCATATGACTTTTCAAAATCTCTTTGTTGGGGTTAAGTCGCAGTAAATTTCTTTCTCATATATCCTTTCTTATACACATGTGCGATTGCTTCATATTAACTCTTACAATATCTGTACTTTTTTTTCATTAGAGCCATTTTTTACACTCTGAAAGCATTCATTTTTTTGGTGGTTCAAAATTGATCATAATTCCATAAATTCCCAATTTTGATAACATGGGAAGTATTACACTCTGGTTCTTGGATTTCCTATTAGAGTTCTTGTCACTTGCAATCAATATTGCATATTCTAATTAATTTGACACTTTGGTTAATTGAAAGTATCACAAGGGGCACTAAATATACATGTTACTCAATGTTGAACGATTAAGTGACTTAAAATCAAATATGGCCAAAGTGTGAATTTAAAAAGATCAACATACAGAATGAGTTTCTGGTATATAAGAGGAAATGCTGATTTTTATGTAAAAGAATACATTATTATTCAATTTTATTAGTAAACAGAAACATATTTCCTTAAAAACTTAATTTTTCATTCAAAAAACATACTTTTTTCAAAAAATTTAATTGCTATAATATGCTTGAGTCATATACTAATACTAAAATATTAAATATAGTTACTTTCAAATAGCACATTTAATAATATCATTAAGATTTTTTTGTGCACTGTGATGTATAACTCAGTAGCATGTTTTCCAGAAGGAATTTTAAACCAAGAAGTCATACTTGAGAAAATCTCAAGACTTTATTGACTTGAAATGCTTAAAATGGTTGGCAGACTACAGTTATCATTTTGACCTGCTTTTTATTTAAAACGTTAGACTCCACAGACAGAAAATTATGAAGAATTGTCCTCTGGAATCATTCTTACAGTTATATTATTCTGAACTTTT
Organism: Ursus maritimus; assembly: GCF_017311325.1. Classification (NCBI taxonomy): domain Eukaryota; kingdom Metazoa; phylum Chordata; class Mammalia; order Carnivora; family Ursidae; genus Ursus; species Ursus maritimus. The sequence continues at coordinate 77,045,182 of NW_024425563.1, read as the reverse complement.
TATGAGAAAAACAAAATATGCTATGGATGAATACTCTTCTTTTGTACTTTCTTTGCTCGGACATTACGTTCTTTCTTATGTCAGGATCAAAGTTGATTTATCAAAGATTTCATGTATATGACCTTGGAGTTTTCATCCTATTGAATATGTATATTTATGTTGACATTATGTTTTTAATTTATCATTATGAGAAGAATAACCAAATAGGTTTAGGTGTTTTGTTTTATTTTGTTTTGTTTTAAGAAGGGGGGGCAGAGGGAGAGAGAGAATCTTAAGCAGGCTCCATGCCCAGCACAGAGCTGACACAGGGCTTGATCTCATGACCCTAAGCTGAAATCAAGTGTGGACCGCTTTAAAGACTGTGTCATCCAGGCACACAGTTTAAGGTTTTTTTCTTGAAATCATCATGACCTAAATTACATGAAGTAACTAAAAATTAAATACTTTTGTTAAAAAATTAAACACTCCTTGTTTAATGTTAAAAATGTTAAAATACAAACAATTCTGTAAAGATTAAAAATATTAACAATTAATTTTTGTAATTACAAAGTTATTACACAATTTTTACAATTTTGTCTTTTATGTTATTTATATTGTCATAAAAATTGATTACCTTAAAAAGGCTATAATAATGTTCCTAAAATGACCTAGTTAATGCATTAAGTCTTTTATTATTTCTACGATTTCTTATCTATTCAAAACTTCTTATTATCTTGGTTAATGTATGTTAATATCCTTCACAATCATAATCAATTATTGTAGCATTTCACTTGTTGCAAAAATAATGCAGACTCATGTATGTGTGTTCAGAAAAATATTGATATCTTCAAATGAGGTATTCTCAGACAAATTCTAGCCACATTTTAATAGGTCAATCAGGGACTACACGCTTGGTCTGTACAAGATTTCACTTGTTTACTAGTGTGGTCTAAGGACATCAACTGCAGAGGGTCTGTCTGTCTCTTTTCCTTCCTTCCTTCTTTCCCTTATTCCCTTCCCTTCCTTTCTTCTTCCCTCCCTCCCTCCCTCCCTCCCTTCCTTCTTTCCTTCCCTAGGTCCCTGTCCCAGGAGACAGGAAGGGAGAGTTAAAACCTCTCAAATAATTATCAGATTTGAGCCAGTTTCCAGACCCAGAGCACCTTGAATGAAGGGCAGAACAGGTCTCCCTGAGGAAGGATCTGGCTACATTGACAAAAATTTATAGTTTATCTTTCACTCATCCTTTCAAAAAGGGAGCTTCAGAATTTTCAACAGTGACTGGCATTGATGAAGAGGAAATAATCAGATTTTGGGCGTTATGCATGGATTCAACAATATGGGTTTCTATTCACCGAGCCCAACCTGGCTATAGCCACTGCTAACTGCTCAGTCTGCCAGCAACAGAGAGCAACACTGAGCCCCCATGGCACCTCACCATCATCAGACTGCTACTTGGTGATATGCTGGTAACACTGGACTGCTAATCATCATGGAAAGGGCAAGATTTTGTTCTTACTAGAAAAAAAACCACTTCTGTGGATACAGATTTGCCTTCCTTACATGAAATGTTTCTTCTCAAACTACCATCCATGGGCTTACAGAATGCCTCACCCACTGTCATGTATTCTCACAGCATTGCTTCTGATCAGTGAACCCACTTCACAACAACAAACGCTCATGGAATCCATCAATCTTACCATGTTCTTCATCATCCTGAAGCGGCTGATTTGACAGAAAGGTGGAACAGCCTTTTACAGTGCCAGTTAGGTAGCGCTTTCTTTCCGGACTGGGTCGGTGTGCTCCGGGAGGTTGTACACTCTAAATCAGCCCCGGGTACAGGGTACTGCTTTTCCCACAGCCAGGGTTCCCAGGTCCACGACTCAGGGATTACAAGTGGGAGTGACACCACCATGATTACACCTGGTGAGTTCCACTAGCAAAATTTTTTCTTTCTGTGTCTAAAATCTTATGCTCTGCTGATCTAGACATCTTAGAACCAAAGGAAGGAATGCTTTGACGAGGACAGGAAACAATGATTCTATTGAACTGGAAGTTAAGACTGCTCCCAGCCTTTTTGGACTTGTCAGGCCTCTGTATCTACAAGCAAAGAAGGGAGTTAGTGTATGTACTGAGGTTATCGCTCCTGATGACTGAGGGGAATGGAACTGCTGGTCCACAATGGAGATAAGGAAGAGCATTTGTGATCTACAGACCCCTTACATGTTTCTTTGCATTACCACGCCCTGTCATGCAAGTCAATGGACAGCTGCAACTACTCAGTTCATGAAGGACTACAATGGCCCAGACCCTTCAGGAATGCAGGTTCGGATCACCTCACCAGGCAAAGAAGCACGATCGGCTTAGGTGTTTGCTTGGAGCAAAGAGAATACAGAATGGGTGGTGAAAGACTGTCGTTACAAATACCAGCTACAGATACGGGGTTAGTTGCAGAAGTGAGGATTGTAATTGTTATGAAGGTTCCTTATTTTGCTGTGAATATGTTTGCATTTATATTATATATATTTGGAAACCCGTGGCTCACACAGAATTATAGATAAGAAAGATGATAACAAAAAATTATGAGAATTAGGACACATACAAAATAAGAAATTTAAAGAAAAAAACAGAAAGAAGATGAAATCAATCATTCCAAATCCCTCAATGCACACAGTCAGCGGCGCCCTCACAGTGAATGAAGCAGCACCTTCATCCTGACGGATCCAGTGAGTGTGACAATTATCGTCTTTATACAGACTCTTACGCTGACCGACAATCTTCATCAAAACTATGTAATGAAAGAGAGCTTTTTATTATGATGATCAAAGTGATGATTTTTGAGAATCAAACAGAACATAGAATTCACAGAAATATCATGTTTCAGACAAAATGTTTTGAAATAACATTTTAAAAGTATCACTTTTATGAGCTCTTCGTTAGTCTCACTGAGAACAAAAGGTTACCTGTTTGTTTTGTGCAAACGATTCTTAACAAAAAGACGATGTTTGCATGCACGTGTGTGTGTGTGTGTGTGTGTGCGCGCGCACGTGTGCACCTGTACCTAACCTTCCATGGCGAAGCCTCAGCTGACCTCAAGGCCGTGTTTGCTCATTAGCGTGTAACTCAAATAAAAACGCACTGGACCAACGACTTGAAGAACGAGCAAGAAAGAACATTCGACTTTATTTTATTTTTTATTGAAATTTTATCTTTTTGGAGCAGTTTTTGATTCACTGCAAAACTGAGGGAAATATACAGAGCTTTCCCATACACCCCCCCCCCANNNNACACGGGCAAAGCTTCCCCCCACTATCGACATTCCCCCCCGGACTGGTACATTTGTTACAGTTGGTGAGTCTACACATACGATAATCACCCCAAATCCATAGTTTATATTAGGGTTTATCTGATGTTGTACATGCTGTGGGTTTGGACAAATAAATAATGTATCCATCATTTTGGTATCACACAGAGTATTTTCACTGACCTAAAAATCCTCGGTGCCCTGCTTATTCATACCTGTTCTCCCCCCACCCCCAGTCCTGACAACCACTGTTCCTTTTATGTCTCCATGGTTTTGCCTTTTTCAGAATGTCATATAGTTGGAATCACGCAGTATGTAGCCTTTCTAAATCGGCCTCTTTCAACTTAGTAATATGAATTTATCATTCCTCCGTGTCTTTCATGACTTGGTAGTTCATTTCTTCTTAGCATGAATAATATTCCATTGTCTGGAGAGACCACCGTTTATCCATCACGTACTGAAGGACATCTTGGCTGCTTCCAAGTTTCAGCAAATATGAATAAAGCTGCTATAAACATTCCGGAGTAGGGCTTTGTGTGAAAAGAAGTTCTTATTTCCTTTGGGTAAATAGCAAGGAACATGACTGCTGGGCTTTTGGATATGTAAGACCTAACTCCAGGTAAATATTGTGGGGGCTCCCGTGTAACTGGCACCCCCTGGAGTGTGTAGCTGTCAGACTCGTCCACACTTGGACCTCACGCAATTCATCAATTACAGTTCAGATTTTCCTACCTTCGCACTGGTTTCTACTGTGCGGGTTTCCATTTGTGAGTCTGCCCTGGTAAGATGCAGCTCCCTGTCTTTGCCTGTTCTTCTCTCTAATCTCAGAAGCAGTAGTTTGCCCTGTGTCCTCCCCCCTCTTCTGGATGCAAAGAGTCGTTGATGTTTTAGTCCATTCCGATTTGTACTTGTTGTGAGGATGGAGTGGCAACTTCCAAGCTCCTGACATCCAGAACCAGAAAACTTCAACTTTGTTTTGAAATATGGAAAAGAGAGTTTCAGTTACATATTTTTAGGCGAAATCTGTTTGCCTTCAGCGGTCAAGATGAAAAGGGATGTTCTATAAAAAATGGAAACCTCCTATGAAATATTGAATTAATTGCTAAATATAATCCATTTTGCATGAGCACTTGGAAAACAGAAATGAAAAAAAGAAACAACCTAATCTTAAAAAATCACTCTAACATCTGCTTTTGCTGCATCCCATTGTTTGGAATATTGTGTTTTCTTTTTCTTTTGTTTTGAGACATATTTTGATTTGCCGTTTGATTTCTTATTTGGCCCACTGCTTGTGCAGTAGTGTGTTAATATTTACATATTAAACATTTAATATTTACATTGTAGGTTTTCCAGCTTTGTTTTATTGTTGATTTTTAGTTCTGTGCCATTGTGGTTGGAAAATATACTTGGTATGATTTCAGTCTTCTTAAATTTGTAATATTTGTCATGTCTCTTTTTACGTGATTTTAACCGGGGAATTCTTCTATGTATACTTGAAGAAAATGTGTATTCTATTTTTCTTGGTGGAATGTTTTATATTTATGTGTGTCTTTTAGAACCATGTACGCTGAAGGATGCTTCAAGTAAAAAATGTTCTTGTTGAAAAAAAACAATAACTTTAACTGAAGGGACTCATTTAAAATAAAGCATATCAGGGGCGCCTGGGTGGCACAGCGGTTAAGCGTCTGCCTTCGGCTCAGGGCGTGATCCCAGCGTTATGGGATCGAGCCCCACATCAGGCTCTTCTGCTATGAGCCTGCTTCTTCCTCTCCCACTCCCCCTGCTTGTGTTCCCTCTCTCGCTGGCTGTCTCTATCTCTGTTGAATAAATAAATAAAATCTTAAAAAAAAAAAAAGATTTAAAAAAAATAAAAAATAAAATAAAAAAAATAAAGCATATCAGAGGGAAGGGGAGTGGGGGGATGCATGAAGTAGAGGGGATTAAGAGTATACTTACCATGATGAGCACTGAGTAATATACAGAATTATTGAATCACTATATTGTACACCTGAAACTAATATAACACTGTATATTAACTGTACTGGAATTAAAATTTAAAACTTAATAAAAAAAGGGGAAAATTAACTAGAACCAGGTTCTCAGATGAAAAAATCAATAAATAATTCTTAAGACTAAATTATGAAAAAGTATATAGAAGCTAGTGATCTAAATAAATAAACCAGAAACCTATTATTGCTCATAGCTGTAAATTTCACACTATGTGATAAATGACAAACATTGTCAATTACTGTGTCCTACTAATATGAGGGAAAACCCTTTAAGAGATTTTTTTGATTGTCTGATCACCAGAAAATCAGCAATTACAATCTATCTTTGAATAACATTCATAGGCTGTTATATGACAATGTTACTTTTAAGGGCTGCAAGGGTTTCATAAAAACACCACTAAACACACAGACTATGTGCCATGAGCAGCTTCTAACCTTGATGTCATTAAAAAAAAAAAAAAAAAGCTACTGCTATGGTACCAGGAAATGCTTTGGTATTTTGCTACAATTACAAGTTTTCCCTTTGGTTTATCTTAAATATAGTTGACAACTTGGGTTTTTCTCTAAAGAGAAAGTCTGCTCCTTATTATAATGTTGCAAATATATTTTTGAAGACTTGAAAGTAAAGCCAGAACATAAGCATAATGTGGAAATGTATTTAAAAGTCGATAAAGGTTAAGTGTGCTATTTTAATTACAATTTGGAATGCTTACTAAAACAAGAGAAAAAAATGACAGATTCTTGACTTGGGCATATTTGAAGGGTACCTTCTTTTGTTACTTTAAAATTTATTTATCAAAAAAATGAGAGAAAATTCAGGTAAAAATGAAGTATAAAACACAATGACAGAATACATAATAATACCAGTAGAAATCATGGTTGTATCTAGAAGTGAGTGGTAACAAATATTTTTAGCCAAGTGGGAATTGTAACAAATATTTTTAGGTCAATATTGGGACACCTGGGTAGCTCAGTCAGTTGGGCATCTGCCTTCAGTTCAGGTCATAATCCCAGGATCAAGTCCCACATCGGGCTCCCTGCTTGGCAGGGAGTCTGCTTCTCCCTCTGCCTGCCACTCCCCCTGCCTGTGCACTCTCTCTCTCTCTGTGTCTCTCTGACAAATAAATAAAATAAAGTCTTAAAAAAAAACACACACACACACAAAAAAAACCCAAAACAAACAAAAAAAAAACCAAGTAGTTGTGTGAGGAAATATATCAAGATCTTATTTCCTTGATTTTTACCATCTTATTCCCAGGTTTCTGACCTGTAGCTTAGAGAAACTGACGGTCTTAGGCTTTCAAACTTGTTTAAAACCATTGTTTCTTACCAAAATTCATTATGGCAGGAGTCAGATTTTCCACTTGGGGCTGGTATAAGCTGCCACCTACCTTATATTTGTATTAAGTTGTCCATGATTTTCTTCAGAGAAGCTTAGGAACATTTCTTTTTTTCTCTGCAAAAAGAAAGGAAAAATATCAAGTGGTTGGACAGAATATTTTAGTGGGTGTGTCCTTAAAATAATTTTCTTCATGATTACCGATAAACTGTTCTCTGCCTTCAACTCAATTAGAGTCCTGTTGGAGTATTTAGTTCCTGAATATGATTATCTAAATCCTAAGCAGGGGAAAAGTACTAAAGAATGTAATGCCCGTATACATTTCATCCCAATGTTTTTCCAGTCATATTACTAGTTTGCCAGGCCCCATATTTCACAATTGCTTTTAATTTTACCTATAACGAAGTGTGTTGTGAACTTTTCATTTATCTGACCTAATACCAGAATTCTGTGCTTCCCTGAATGCTTTATAAACTAGAAAATTAGGAGTTGCCTGGTATTTTTTGTGAATGATTGAAAAAAATATTGTTGCTCTCATTCAGAGCAGATGGGAAAAGAGCAAAACCCACTGAGAAATGTGCACACATACAGTGCATGATGTTGGACAAAATACGTTTCAAAAAGTAAAGACAATCAGTTACTCTTTTGATGTTATACTGAACTCTTTCCCCATTCATTTTCATTGATTCATCAGTTATTTACTTATTTATTAATAGCTCTTATTTATTAATAGCTCTAGGTCAGCTGGGCACTGAGATTCTATCTGTGAGGAGACATACAATTAGGGCTTGCTAACTTTACCTTGAAGAGATCATTCCAAGCTGGTAGTATGAAACCTAGATATAGCCTAAACGCATTCAAAAACAGAGTATTTTGTTTTTGTTTGTTAGCTTTTTAAAAGATTAAAAAAATAGTTTTACAGCAATACTGAGAGAAAAGTAAAGGGATTTCCCGTATCTCCTGCTGTGGAACACGGATGGCCTCGGGCATTATTACATTTCCCACCACAGTGATACATTTGTTACAAATGATGAAGTACACTGACAGGTCATTGTTACCTGTCTCACAGTTGTGCCTTCTCTGGGTTTGGACAAATGTATCCCCTAAAAATCCTCTGTGCTCTGCCTCTTCACACCCCGTCTCTCTCCACCTTAACCTGGACAACAACTGTTCTTTCTACTGTCTCAGTAGTTTCGCCTTTTCCAGAATGTCATACAGTTGGAATTACATGGGATGTAGTCTTTTCAGATTGGCTTCTTTTATTTACTAAGATGCATTTAAACTTCTTCCATGTCTTTCCAGGGCTTGACTGCTCATTTCTTTTTAGCACTGAAAAATATGCTGTTGTCTAAATACACCATAGTTTATTCATTCACCTACTGAAAGACGTCTTGGTTGCTCCAAGTTTTAGCAAGTATGGATAAAGCTACTATCAACATCTGTGTACAGGCTTTTGTGTGGACGAGTCTTCAACTCCTTTAAATAAATACCAAGTAACACGACTGCTGAATCATACTATCTCTTGCTTTGTAAGAAACCACCAAACTGTCTTTCCAAGTGGCTGTGCCATTTTGCATTCCCACCAACAGTGAATGAGAGTTCCTACCATGCCACCTCCTTGCCACCATTTTGTGGTGCCGCTATTCTGGATTTTAGCCACTTTAATAGGTGTGTAGTGGGTTTTCATCGTAGTTTTAATTTGCATTTTCCTGATGATATGTGATGTAGAGCATCTTTTCAGATTTATATGCATATGAATATCTTTGGTGAGGTGTCTGTTAAGGTCTTTGGCCCATTATATAATTGGGTTGTTTGTTTTCTGATCATCAAGTTTTAAGAAGTTCTTTGTAGATTTTGGAGAACAGTCCTTTATCAGATGTCTTTTGCAAATATTTTCTTCCAGTAGGTGGTTTGTCATTTTATTCTCTTAACATTGTCTTTCAAAGAGCAGGAGTCTTTAATTTTAAGGAAATCAAGCTTTTCAATTCTTCTTTCAAGTATTATGCCTATGATATTGTATTAAAAGTCATCACAAAGCCCAAAGTCGTCTAGATATTATCTTGCAGTTTTGAGTTTTACATTTAGGTCTGTAATCCATTTTAAGTTAACTTGTGTGAAGGGTGTAAGTTTTATGTCTAGACAGGTTTTTTTCTTTTTTTTTTTCCTTTTCTTTTCTATGTATTCCATTTGTTCCAGAACCATTTGTCAAAAAGACAATCGCTACTCCATTATATTGTTTTTGCTTCTTTACCGAAGATAGGTTGATTATATTTATATAGCCCTGCTCTGGGGTCTCTATTCCATTCCATTGTTCTATTTGTCTATTTTTTCACCCAAACCACACAGTCTTGGTTACCGTAACTTTTAGTAATCTTGAAGTAGAGTAGTTTTGGTCTTCTAACTTCTTCAAAATTATGTTGGTTATTATGGGTCTTTTGCCTCTCCATATAAAATTTAGAATCAGTTTGTTTATATTGACAAAATAACTTGCTGGGATTTTGGATTTCGATTGAGAATGCATGGAATCCAGAGACCAAGCAAGAAGAACTGACATCTTGACAATTCTGAGTCTTCCTTACCCAGGTTTTCTTTTTTTCTTTTCTTTTCTTTTTTTTTTTTTTTCATTTGAATAAGTATTCGTAGATGGGCATACCCATTTCCTCTCACTTCAAGTGTGTTCTCTGAATCAGTGGCATTGGCTTCAGCTAGGAGTTGGTTAGAAATGCAGAATCTCATACCCCACACCAGACCTACTGAATTAGAATCTGAATTTCAAAAAATTCCCCCAAATCATTTGTATGTTAAATTTGAGCACTGGGTTAATTCATCATGAGCCTTTTTGTCACTGGTCCAGATAAGTATCTGATTTGGGAGTCAGACAATTGGTGAAGTCGGCACACCACAGAAAGGTTTCTTAGGCTGTTTTCATTGTATGGGGGGAGGTGTGCAAACAAAAAATGGAAAGGGAAAGACACTGTTAATTTTGTGGGAGCACTGTATAGGGAGACACCAATTCTTTGGTCAGAGAAACAGTTGGAGATTTCATAGGTGTAGCATTGGAGCTAGAATTATAAGAATAGGCAGAAGAATAAAAGCAGTCCCTGGGCAAGAGCAGAGAAACATGACAGATCGTGGTGTACATGGAGAATACCAGTTACTATAATAAAAGTGGGTCTTAGCCTGCACAGCAGGCTGAATAGGATGGAGTAACCAGAAATAAAAGTGAGGGAGATAGCATAGAATCATATCATTGCATGCTAGGTTATGGAGAAAGTTGTAGGAAACATTTGTAAACAGACCAGTGACATCACATTTGAACTTTGGATCAAATGAACAGAAGGAGGAATGCTGACTCCGTGGGTGATTAACACTATACAGTGTACAGATCAATATCCTGAACACTTTGACAACACTGAAAACCCTTTTACTTAGAGAGGAGACACAACAAAGTCTAGAGCTTAGTTTAGATTATAAGGCGTGTCAGTCTACAGCTTCAACTGCCCAGTATACTATCCTCATTGCCGAGCAGTAAGCGCTAGTGAGGACCCAGGACTATCCACTTTCAATTCCAATACTATAACATAACTGATCATGTCTCTACATATTTCCTTCTTCTTGAGAAAGGCATACACCTATTTAGATGCAGTGGTTTTTAAAATATTATCCCATTTGGCTTGGCCTCACTTGTGGAATTCCCAAATTCAGAGTCAGTACCATGCATGAAGCCAGGAGTGTAAAACTCCTACTAAAAACAGAAATGTGGTAAATAGAGAGATGGCACGTTGACCTTATCAGATAAGACTCCCTAGGATTAGTTATGTAGTTATTTAGGAAGGTTTTCAGGGTTTATGACACTCTGGGAATAAATATATTATTAAAAAAACCCAACATTTTGGCATCCACTGGAGGCCTCACCCTGGGTTAGTCCTCTTTACATAAATTATTTTTATGAACCTTAAGACTCTGCTGAATAAACCAAACCCACAATGAGATATCACATTATACCTGTCAGAATGGCTAAAATAAAAAAGACAAGAAGTAAGTATTGATGAGGATATTAAAAAAAGGAACCACGTGCACTGTTGGTGAGAATGTAAATCGGTACAGACACTATGGAAAACAATATGGAGGTTCCTCACAAAGTTAAAAATAGAAATACCATATGATCCAGTAATTACACTTTTGGATATTTACTCCCCTTCCCACAAAATGAACACTATTTTGAAAAGATGTATGTGCCCTTACGTTCACTGCAGCAGTATTTACAATAGCCAAGATATGGAAGCAACCTAAGTGCCCACTGATAGATGAATGGAAGATACAGTATGTGTACACACACACACACACACACACACACACACACACACACACACACGAGGAATATTATGCAGCCATGAAAAAGGATGAGCTGTGTCATCTGTGACAACATGGATGCACCTAGAGGGTATTATGCTAAGTGAAATAAGTCCGACTGAGAAAGACAAATGCCATATGATTTCACTCATACATGGAATCTAAAAAAACAAAACAAATAAATAAACAAAAAAGCAAAAAGCAAAATCAGATCTGTAAATACAGAGAAACTGATGGTTGCCAGAGGGGTGGAGGATAAAGGGATGGCAAAATGGTTGAATGGGAGTAGAAGATGCACACTTCTAGTTATGGTATGAATAAATCATGGGACTAAAAGGCATAGCATAGGGAACACAGTCAATGACATTGTAATAGCATTGTGCGGTGACAGTATCTACACTTGCAGTGAGCGTGGCATAATGTACACAGGAGCTGAACCACCACGTTGTACACCTGGAGCCAATGTAACATTGTGTGTCACCTAGACTCCAATAAAAAGTTTTGAAGAAAAAAAAAGACATTGCTGTAAAGATTTTGTCAAACCCATTTTCATGTTTCAGGAAAATGAGACTGGAAGCTATTTTGTTTCTGCTCAATAATAAATAAACTAATGGCTGATCTTGAATGTTAGGACAATGATGTATAGCTATCCACCAGTCCTATTTCTCTCTTACCTGGAGATAATACAGAACCACACAGACTCCATTGCAGTAAGCTGTGGCATATGGATGGTTTCTGACCACAGAACGGCAGTGGGGATGATACAGATAACCCTAAAGGCAGCCTGTCAATTCTGTGATCTCCATTCATATTTCCCATCCACTAGGTGATGTTTTGACTCCCAAGCTGATCTTAGAAGGTATTAGTTGAAGGTGATACACCTTCCATAACCTGCACCCTCGTAGGACTTGCATGGAAATACACTCTCACCTCTGTCTTGATCGGCAACACCAGACAGGACTTTATATGAACAAAAGTAAACAAACACACATTCATAGTAGAATGTCACTGAGATTCAAGAGTTATTTCTTATGACAACTCTCATCACCCTGCCAGGAGCTACTTACAAGAAGGCCTGAACTGTGCAAATGGGCTGGGGAGATTGAAGTAGTCAGGAAATAATTTGTGAGCAACAAAATCTGAAAGAAGCCAAGGAACATCAATGATGAAGGCAATGGGATCTTGTAGGATCTTGAACTTTGTTTTTCTTTTGCCCAATGCTCATCTGATTGATAGGGTTACGGGGATTTCCACAAGTTATTGTTTCTTTATACCTATGAGATTATGTTCTTATTAGAGTGGGAGGACTGTTCTGAATTATTACATGTCTGTGAATCCCTCCCACTGGTAATATAACGAGATCTCTCTGTTATTTAGCAAAATATGCAAAATCGTTATATAAAATTTTAAAATTTTAGATGTTGTATATGTGAATTGCATTCCAGAATGTCTCTAGACAATTGATTTAGCTCTGAATCCTCTGTCAGATTTAAGACTCCAATTTCATACATTCACATACCTCAAATGTTTAAAATAAAGCAACAGCAAAACAAAACAGAACAAAACAAAACAACCATCCTTAGTCCACAAAATACAAATGAGGAGATTGAAGCTTCCTGAGGAGTATCTGACAACAAGCAAGTTCCCCTCTTGCTGTTCTCATTCTCAGAATCCTGTTAGTTCCCCTCATCTTTTTCATTAAATATACGCTATTATTTTAATTATTTTCTTTTTAAAATTGTCTCTCCCACCAAAATGCACATTGGAAGCAGTTTTGTACTCTATTTTATTCTAATTGTATTTGGAGCCTAGCATAGCACCCAGTGCCCAGTAGACACTTAATAACTATTTGTAAAACAACCTACTGAGTAATGCTTCAAAAATAACACTTATTTTATTAATATTTACCACTAGAGGGCATTTTCCTTCAATCTTAAAATCTTAGCCGTCTCTCTCTCTCTCTCTCTCTCTCTCTCTCTTTTTTTTTTTAAACCAGAGGTACGGAGTATATTTCATTAACTTGCAAAGATAAAATATTTCAGATCAATAAATTATCTCAAATTATCAGGAAAAAATTCTCTGCAGCACATATTTTAAGCATCGAGATTCTATAGTTAAACTAGCTAGAATTAAAAACATTGATCCAACAAACTGCTTAGGCTTTCTAATTTCAATCATATACCAATATATCAATACACTCACATACATACATATATAGGGTTATGTAAAATATTCCAATGATATAAAATAAAGATTGTGGCCCCAAACAATGCCTCTTACTGTATTTTAGTCATCTAAATGTGTATTTGAAAAGATTTGATAAAAGAAAGATAATGTTTAGTTAAGTTAAAAAAATAAAAGTCTTTTTCCACGGAAGAGGACAAAACAAAGTAAGTGGTCACAACGAAGGTGTCCTACAGCTGGAGCTGCTGTTTGGATTCTCCTGGAAGCTGACTCTGAGATGGAGTTTCCCTGCAAGCTGTTCACTAGGGAAAGCACTGGGGTTAACACCTGTGGAAGGGAGGGTCAGGAAGTAGGACTGGGCAAAGACTGAATTCATACCCTTCATAGGATGGCAGAGGTCAGTCCTACCCGTGCTCTGGAGCTAAAATGGTCCATTGGAGTAGTCCAAAGTTAGGCTGAAATGGCTAGCCTTTATATTCCTCTATCCACCAGTCATTGAGCAGGGGCCACTGTGAGGGGAAAGTCAGTACGTGCAGCTGAGGAATTCCGAAAAAGGTGGAAGGTCAAATATGGGACAAGTCCTTCTGTGAAGGGAGATCTGGGCAGTGCTTGACTGTGTCCATCTCAGCTTAGTTTGAGGGAGAATTTATGTGAACTTCTGATCCAATGGGGGCTCTGGAATTGGTAAGTGCAGCCAGGAACAAAGTGCATTTTGTAGGCCAAGCAGGCAGAACTGTTTCAATGTGGTGATTAAAAAATAATAATAACACATCAATGTTTAGAGAACATTGTTAAAATTATAGGTCAGAAATTGAAAGAAAAGTACAAAGTTCCTTTGCATAAGTGAGTGATTTCTTAAGTGGAACAAAAAGGTACTGAAATAATCCAACATTAATAAACCAACATTAATAAAGCTTTCTCTAATTCAAAATATTGATATTAATGTCTTTGAGTAGAGAACATTATGTTTTACTTATCAAGAATTTCCAGATTATTTAATAGCTAACTTACCTGAAGTCATTTACAAGAAAATATAAATAACTAGTTAGGAAAAGAAGAAAAAAAAAGAAAGCCTTGGTTAACTGTGAAATCAGAACTTCTCTGTTAATCTTCTCTGTCAAAAGACATCTCTTTGTCCTTTTCCCCATTATTCCCAATTTACTTTTTAGAGTGCATTTTTACTTCATTTCATGCAATTGAAATTGGAGTAAAATCCTGAGGAAGAAATGATATTTTAAACAATCCTGTAATTCAGCTTCAAATAACTGAATATTCTTTGAGAACTTTCCTCACAAGGAAAGCCTTTTGTATGTTTTCTTTTACCAGAAGATGGCGCCCTTGCTCCTCGGCAGCAAATATGGAGGCTTTGACGCTGTCGGGAGTATCCGTCACGTATCTCTCCGTGAAAGAAATATAATAAAGAAGGCGCCTTCACCCTGTTTATCTGAACCGATTGAGATTCTTTATGCGCAGGTGCAACTAATCCTTTCAAGATGTAATGAAGCTCAATAAATCCTCCTTTTGCAATATCTTCACTAGTCTTTGGGACTGATCTTGCTTTTTGTGAGAAGCCAAGTGCAGAATGGCTTCACACAACGCTGTATGTTTAAGCAATAAGGAGACTGCCCCATTGTCTCATGTCAAGCTGCCTGGGACGCAATTTCCTTTTTCCTGTTCTCAAAATTAGCTGATGAGAGCAAGTTCCCCAGGTGAGCATAAGTTCTCCAGATTTTTTTTCCCCCTGAAAAGTTGGTGACCAAAGAACCATGCATTCACTAGCTGTTATTCTCAACTTTATGTGCTAGCAAACTCCCTTGGCCACAGTATATTATCCTAAATCTCTATCACTGCTTCTTATTAGTAGAACAAAGTACTTACCTCCTATTCCTTTTCCTTTTCGTGATTTATAAATACTGAAGCTATACATTGGAGATTTTCAGAATTATTATAAACATCAAGATCACTAGCATGCAGGGTATATACACACACATACATATATACATATACATACATTTTATATGTGGGGGGTATATACAGATAATTTATTTGTTCATTTATGTAATACAAGATAACTTGCCCTTTGGACTCGATAGCCAGTAACCATCACTTCAAGCTAGCATTTTTTGTCATTTTTTAAGAAATTTCAAATTCTTAGGTATAGTTAGTAAGAAATGCAACTGCTATTTAGCTACGTGCTTCTGTGAGAAATACTATAGGAAATAAACAGCACTTCCCTAAGTTATTCTCTGCTTGAGAAAATGACAATAACATCAACCAATAAGCTATGGGTCTTAGCCCTTCTCTCTCGGTTTAGAAAATCAGTAGCTGGCAATGAGAGTGAATAAAAAGCAAATGCACAGGAGGGCTGCTCCTCAGGACAATTATTTAGTGTTGATATTTTCCTCCATTTGCATCCTGCAGTTTCTCCACTGCCACGTCAGTGGTACTAACACACGCTACCATGACTGGTCTGAGTTAGACCTAGGGATGACATGGCCTGTCTACCCCATGTTACCTTCTCTAGGACCACATGCTAGTTGTTGAAGGTCTAACCAAACCACCAGAATAACCAGATAGGTCTTTTAAAATCCTCAATCAGATTGAGTCCATATCCTGCTTCTTTTAAGATCGTTCCACATTTTCAAATTGCATTTAAAATTAAAATCCATATAAATCCTTATGTTACATGCATTTTGAAGTTCTCCTTAATCTCCTTATCAGTCTCCTTAATCAACATGCAATTTGAAGATCTCCTTCCCTTCTACCCTCAGCCCATCGAACTCCAGGTGCACTGGCCTAATTTTGTTTCTTGGAATACGCATGCTTGTTACAGCCTTAGTGTCTTTGCTGCCACTGCATCTTCTATCCCGAGCATTCTTAAGTGCTCATTTGTTGTTCGTTTTGTAGTTAGCTCTTTTTTTTTCACTCAGTTCCCAGAATCAATGTCATCACTGACCTTCTATCCTTACACTCTTTTTTAAATTCTTTATCTACAATGGATCACTGCTCTATTAATTTCCGAGGGCCACCCATAACAAATTATTGCAAACTAGATACTCTGTTCCGGAGTCCAGAAGTGAAGCTGCCAGAGGAGCTATATTTTCTACAAAGATTCTGGGAGGAGCTGCTTTCCGTTCCTCTTCTAAGGTCTCGAGGCTCCTTGAATTTTTGTCTTGTGGAAGCATCATTCAACCTTGACCTCTCTCTGTCTTCACTGGGACTTGACTTTGTGTCTCTCTGTATCTCCTCTTCTTACAGGGATGGAAGTCATCTGATTTAGGGCCACCCCAATCACTATGACCTCTGTAAAAGTCCTATCCAAACAAGTTCTCATTCTGAGGTTCTGGGTAGACATGAATTTGGAGGGACACCATTAAACCCACTCTACTCACTACTTGACATTTTTCTTGATTGTGTATTGATTTCTTTATTGTCTTCTTCATTCCACCCACCACTAGAATGTCAGCTCCTGAGACAAGAATCATTGTCTATATATGTATCTGCGTATACTGACACATAATAGGGATTTAGTACATTTTTAATAAATGAATGAAGGAATGATGCTTCAGTCATCATAACTCAGGCCCTCCAACATGTACTATTTGAGGCCGATGACTAACGCCTCTTGTTCTGCTTCCATGCAAAACAGAAATCTCCTTCTGCATGCTTTTCTCTCTCATTCACAGTTTCTGATTGTAAATTAATAAGCTCTCCATCTGCTTTCCATATTGTATTTTGCAGTCTGGAGTCAGTATTCCTGAGTACATCGGTCCTTGAAATGTGGCAGATCACATTTCCAAGTGTGTAAGGACCCAACATTGGACCTTGTTGAATACAAGAAGGGAATTCTAGTTTATGTGGTCTTTGTTTGGTTAATTGTTAGGATTATCCCTGCAGATACTCTAACTCAACACAGCCTCTCTTGATTCAAACCTATCTCTCTCCCAATAAAAGTCAGTGGTAATAGAGGAACACTGGCAGAAGATACAGATAACATCACAAAGTCTAAAAAAACCCTTTGAATATCGAAGTCGGCACTGAAGATGCGATCTTTCCTTTCACTGTATGAGAGCCTAGAGGTGCTTTAAATTCCTGTTTAGATACCCTACCGCAGAAGATTTCATACTGGGCTGCACATTAATATCACGCGGGAACTTCTAAAATTCCCGATCCCCAGGTAGCGCGCTGGACCAAATACATGATAATATCTGACACTCAACATTCTTTGAAGAGATTCCAATGCAGCCATGGTTGAGAATCACTGCTCTATTTGATTGGTTTTCTCTGATTGTTGTTTTTCTTTCATGGGGGTGACTCTCCTAAGGTGTCCTGTGGTCTATCAAACGGTTCTTATCTGGAGTTCAGCTTTCCTTCCAGATGTTCGGCTCTTTCAGCTTCTGCAGTCTATCTGAGGGTAGAGTGCTCAAACTACAACTGGTCCTTTTACTACTCACAGTTTTCGGGGGTTCTGGCAGAGGGGCGAGATTCACCTTAGAAAGAGATGTTTCTGCTCTTTTATTCTGGGCTTTCCAATACTTGCCCTCTTTTGTCTCCAACCCTGCAAGTCTACCTTGTGACAAATACTCATACTGTAACTTGTCTGCGTGGAGAGGGATGTGTCCCGTGGGATGGGGTGGAGGATCGGGAAATGGGCTTGGGCTGGCAGAGAGACCATTCCCTTTGTGGTACCTCAGTTAATCCTACTATGGTTACTCTAGCTCCCTCCCACTCCAGGAACCGGCCAGGGGATTTCTGTGGCTTTACTCCTACCATACTTTGAAAACCCTACTCCTCCACAAGTTTGTTGAGCTGATGACATTTTTCTACTTGATCAAAGTTTGCCTCCTTTCAGTCTATCAGAAATAACTCAGTTTTGATCTTCTGGAACTTTGCTTTCCATTTCTGAGCAAGCTCTACATTTATGAAACTTTAAAAAGATATATATACTTTCTTGCAGTTCTAGGGTATAATGTGAGGGAAGAAAAATATAGTATGTGCTCAATATGCCTTTTTGTCCAATAGTATAGTATAATATCAAGTTACATACACTTGATACTATGGTATATATATATATATGTGTGTATATATATATATATATACACACACACACACAAACACATACATACACACACACTTCTCTTCATACTCGAAGATGGCACTATTAATTTATAATATACTTGTTAAGAAAATTTAACATGTTTCTAGGAGTACTTTAACTTCAAATTAATTAAACATCTATTGAGTATTTACTACTTTGTGTCTAGAACTAAGCTAGAAGCTACAGATACAAATGTAAATATAGGACATGATTCTTTTTCTCTCAAAAAGCTCACCATCTGGTTAAGATGCCAGTCAGATAAAAATATAGAGTATATATCTCTCTCTCTAGGGATATATAATATAATGAGTGCTAGAATAGAAGCATATTTGGGAAGTTTTTCTGAGGATAAACAAAGATAAAATAAACAATATGGCCTATGCCTGTGAAGGATCAAGATTTTATATTTGCCATTTCTTTTTTGGTTTGTGTTCATTGTCAGTTTCCTCGGTGTTCTTTGCTGGAGATCAGGGCCTCTCTTAACTACTGGGAGGATAGTGCTGCTTTGGTTAAGGCTTCATAGTTTGAGTCACTTGGCTTCCTATTGTCATGGTTTTTCATTCTTTATATAATCTGACATTGACTTTGCCTCTTTATCTTGTGAGCTGTGTGAAATCTTTGCTTAAAATCTGTCACTGTATTTGAGGCCAGTGTCAGACCGACCTACTTGTTGCCATTGTTTTGCTGGAGAGTAATCTATGTGGCAGGTGCACTTCCTCAACAACTTTATTATATTGTGTTCTACCTGGGGTCACAATATTTGATTTTAGAAATCATCTTGTTACTGCTATTCTTCATATACACTTGGCCCAAAATAGTTTGAACAAAGAATCCCAACTATATAGTACTAAAATGGGTTTTCCTCAGCCAGATCTTATAAGAGAATCATGTTTGTGTTTTCTCATATGTGGCATAGACTTTCCATGCTCCTATTTTTCTAGAAGAAAAATACATATGAAAAGATGGTTACAATTTAATTAGATGAAAGTATTAAGCTGCAGTTGCCTTTTTTATCTATTAGGGAATTTGGGATATTAACTAGCTGGTAACTTTCAGAAAAATGGAAATCTTTCTATATAACTTCCTTGTAAGTTGATATGTTTTTTATGAAATTTCACATATCTTTCTAAAAATTGTATTTCATATTCCACAATACTTTTGAGACTTTCTGCATATTTTTGCATAAGTATATTGATATTCCTCTGTTTTCCTGTTATCTCACTCTTGCATTTAATGTGTTATAAATGTGATCAAGGTAATAGTAACTATTTAATTAATTATAAAGTACTGATAAAAATTGAGAGGTGGTTGAGAAATTGTGAATTGAAATATTTACCCAGATAGTTTAATTCCAGATCTAGCTTTTGCCCCAGTTTTTCAGAGTAGACTTTTTTTTATTATATAGGTAACTGAAGATGTAAAACTGGCTAACTCTCAGAGTCGAGTGAGTTAGCGATGAATAAGGAGCCCAATATCTTTTAAATGAAACAAGCTTTAAATACTTTGGAGGAAAAAAAATCACCATATTTAAAACATAATTTTGTTGTATCCTAATGGGAAAGTCTTTTTTTTTAAGTTTGATTTTATTTTTAAAATATTAGGTGCTACAATGATATGTAATTAAGATTAATAGTCTTCCCATTTCAAAAGTAGAGGAATTAAAGTTCTCTTGTAAATGTACCTCTCGTTTGAAACCACAGTCATTTGGAGAATTCATATAATATCAGCTTTCTCAATTAACAAAGAATTTGGGAAATCAATCCAAATAAGAAAATATAATATCCAAACTGCACTGGGATTTCAGAGTTAAGAGATAGTAGTGGAAAAGAGCTGCTGTTAAGAAAATGTTCCTGAATAAATAGATTGTCCACATTTCTCCACATTAAGCTATCCCATTTATTCACTGGATTTCATATTACTTCCTTTCCCCTACCCAATCAGGTTTTATTCTCCATAGCTCATAAGGAAGTTTAGAAAGAAAAGCATACTTTCTCATAGTATGGTTTCCAACAAGTAAGACCTTAGAGGCGAAGGAAATTCTCTTTGGGTGTGGGTTTAATTATTCAGTATTTGCAAGTATACTTATTCACTTGTTTATTTTGGCTCTCCAACAGTGAAGGGTTATAATTTTGTGATTTATGACACTTACCATCTTTTAATAAAATCGGTGAATTGAGCAAATGAACTAAGTTCGTGCATGGAATCTGCACATGTCAAACACTTTGACTCTATTCATGTAATTACAACCTCAAATAGCATTAGTTAAATTCTACCAACGGACACTGATTGAAGCTATCACAGATTTACAATGCGTCATTTTCTCCCCCTGGAGGTTTTTAATTTGGAGAGGGACAGATGTTGAGATTCCAACGGAATGGGGCCAGTTCTCCATTAAATGGTTTCCACTTGATTCTGCGGTCATGGAGCAAAATTTGCAAGTGAAAGCTCTTACAGGGTTGGACAACAGGAATCAATTTAAATGGAAGGATGTGAAGGGTCAGTGAGCTGAGAATTTATATGATGATAACATATGGAGGAGTTTGTCCCATATTAAAGGATGTCTGTGTGATATTCTACTTTAAAGTATACACTCATCAGAGGTTCTCAGAAGTTGATGAATTAATGAACCAAGGTGTGTATTATAATTGAAACTTAATATTAATAAAAGGGAGAGGAGATAGTGCAAATAGTGGAACTCTCAAATAACCTAGCTACCAGCTGTAGTATTTGTAATGCCTTTCCTTCTCTCACGGGGTACATCTGCCATTCCCTGTACTTTCACCACTTCAGTGTGTATATTAAAGCCACGTGGAAGAGACTAATTTCCAGCTGTGGAGTTGCCTGCTTACCCGTTAGGGCCTTCGCACCAATACTGACCTAGTTTCTATTTTACAAAGCTATCACCATCACTTGTCAGGCTGATTTGAATCATTGGAGGAAATCTCTTTTACTCCTTTATATGTCTTTTGTTTTCAGTTCTAAATTATCGGGTACCATCCTTGAAGGTGAAGAAGGAATAGCATGTCTTTATTTCCTTCTTCATGACGCATTTAGGTCCACCCATCCCACTGAACTGTATCTATCACCTACGAGAACATCACTAACTCCTTGCCTTCCATTTCCAGAACACTTACAATGCATTATGAATAATTTTGTGTCGGTGTAAATGAACACTCTCCACCATTTACTATATACAAGGCACTGTGACTTACATATTAAATACATTATATTTGTAAATCTTTACAGAAACCCAGGAGATACCTATTGTCATTTCCATTTGGCAAAGATGATAAATAGTTTGCTAGTAAATAGCAAAGCCAAGCTACATCTTTCATTCAGCAAATAGTTATTTAACATGTACTATGTACAAAACACGGCTTGGTGCTAAAGAAAACTGTGGGTAACTAGATACTAGTTATCTACTTTTTTAATGTTTTATTGTTTCACACACTGGGATGGAAGAGCCTTTACTGTAGGAATTTTGTCTTTTTTTTTTTTTTTTAATCCACTAAATATTCAGCACCTAGGAGCAGGCTTGGTTTGATGAGTAATGCTCATCAAACATTTACCGACTTACTGACTGACTGACTGAATAAATGAATGAGAGAAAGAAAGAAAGAAAGAAAGAAAGAAAGAAAGAAAGAAAGAAAGGGAAAGAAAAAAATATGGTCAGGAATGCAGGCCCAATCTACAAAGAAGAGCTAATGATTACAATCTCCTTTTCATGCTCATTATCAAATTTCATCACAGGTTTTTTTGTGTTTTTTTAAGTATGACATTAAATTAAAATTCCTTCAAATTTTTCCAAAATGCTAGAGGTGGAGGACAAAAATCAAATAATGAAAGGGTTTCGCAACTCCATAACAGTTGGAAATTATGGCAGGATGATCTGTAAAAAGCTTTTCCTTCATGTAAAGAAATCACACAGGAGTGGGTCTCCAGGGAAGATGGCAGGTGCAGGTCGGCTAAAATCATTGAGTTTTTCTTACTCATCTGGATTCATGTAATGTTACATTCTTCAAGATAATGACACATTGAGATGTCTTTGAATTGAAAAATAAAATGTCAAAAACAAAACTTGCCTCGAAATTCAGACTGAGACATTTTATGATGTGAAAATAGCCTTTGTAAAATCCCTGGATACTCATATCACGAGAGGTCTTTACTTGCAAAGTTGACAGACAGCCTGTTGATGCTTTCCACCAGTACAAACCCATTCTCAAGATTGAACTCTTCCTGAAATAAATTTTTAAAAGCTGAACACATGTAGTTAAATGTAAATTGTGCACAGCATCAGTTATGTGAAGGAAATGAGTAATATAAACTCTTAGGATCTTTCTACATAAAAAACACAACAATTATTAAGGAGGGATTAATAAGTATGAAGTCATAGAAGCTACTAGCAGACAAACTAAAAAGCAGAAAGTTACCAAGCTGAAATATTTATTCCTGAAATTTCAAAAATATTTACACAAAATGTTTTATATGAGTAAATTTGTATAAATATTTCAATTACCATGGAGAAATATTTATGTTAACTTTATACATCATAGAGACAGTGATAATTAGCATGACAAGCACTCTATAATGAGACATGAACTCTAGCATCAGTGCTTTCTGCTACTTGACCATTTTTCTGTGTAATGGGGCTAAAAATACTGAACCTCCCTGAAAGAAGGGAGCTGTTCAAGAATTACTTCTGAGTTTCTTTTTAGACAATGTGATCTATCAATTGCTATAGCATGAACACCTCTTGTTCTCTAAATACATTCATCACTTTCTATTACATGTTTCGGTATCGACTCCTATCTCATCCGGAAGTTTGTAATCTCCTAGAAGTCAGATTTATACCTCCTGTGTCTAGAACAAATAATTCTGATAATGATAAATAATAAATAATTTTTGAGTGAATCAATGAGACGTATCAATCTCTGCTGGTCTTCTTGAGCTGAGGGTCAATTTTTCCATAACATATATTTCATTATTAACTTTTACAAATTCTAAGCTTATGATAGATGATTGTTACATGCATTTGTTTCTGGCTGGTAAAACTCAAGTTAGCATGGAGTATGCTGATGGTATGAACGTATTAGAGGAGATGGGATGTTTTCTTTTTTACGTGGGCTCAGATTACAACCATAGTACAACAGCCTGAGTATCCACAATTATAAATAGAGATGAAAAGCTTTCTCAAGGAGAGAGCGAAAGTAAAGTGAACTTCGTAGGCAGGCAAAAGAGTCAGTAATCTGGATGATACAAATTGGGGCAGACCCTTACAGCCTCCCAGATACTTCTCTTTTAATATTTGATATTATCACTTAGATTTCTTAAATTCTCTCACTTTTAGCAATTATTTTCTTTATGTTAATATGCACAACCTGGGAAGTTGTTAGAGTCACATTTTACTATCTTTTTGCAACAGTCTTAAAATATTGTAGCAGACGCTAGGGACTTACTTGGTTTACCTTCTTTCCTCCAGAATCCATGGGATGAGTACGAAGAAAGACTTGTAGGCTTAATTTTCATCTTCTCCTTTAAAAAATGCACTCTGAGAAGTAAATGAGAATAATGCATTTGAATACTCTCACATGAGACAGAACAAAGCCTTTGACCCAAATCTTCGTCTTGCCTGAAGTCTGTCAGGGTTTAAAATAACTCTTAAAAGGGATTATTAAGGAAATCTAAAAAATCTGTGTAGACTTAGTGCTTCTATTGTTCAATTGCATGGAACATAGCAGGAACTAAGTCAGGCATAGCAAGGCTGGGGTAGTAGAGGAATTGGAAGGGTACCAATAGTGGCACCAGGGACGGTTGTGGGTTCCTAGAGCACATGTCTGGTGTTGGATATAGGAATATGAGCAGAGATGGACTCAAAAAAGTCCAGGTAACAGTGTCACAGTCGGCTTGGGATGACTGCAGATGCATAGTCATAGACGCTTGGAGTAGGGCTGGATGCAGAAGAGCAGCGGGAACCAAAGGTGGGTGGCAACAGGGTCTCTAGACAAAATGCGAAGGGCAAGGCTTTACAGAAGGAACCTACAGCCATGAGATGCCATACTGCATTTCATTTCTCCAAATGAGTTGCCTGCTGGTGATAAAGGTAGGGTTATCGGGTTTCTTTCCACGGAACTGTACATTCCTAGTGGAAGAAACGCTGTAATCCATTCCACTGGCTAATGACGTGTGGAGTGCAAAAATGAAGAAGGTGGACAGATGCTTGAGGCATAAAGAATGCAGAATCTCAACAAGCAATTTTAGCTTTGAAAATAAGGTTTCTACATATCAGCTGCCTTAAAATTTGAATAAATGGAGAGAGGGCTATTATGCTTGCATCAATTAAAAGACACACACACATACACACAATCACATACACAAACACAAGCACATGCACACAGCTCTTTAAGAACACAGATAAAACCACCCAAGGTTTGAGAATCTGCATTTCCAGCTAAGTAAGCAACTTCCTGAACCAGTCCCTTCATCATGTCCTTTTTCAGATTAATCCAAACAAAAATCATCTTCCTTCTAGCATCACAGCAAATCTCCCTTTGAAAATTCAGATTTCCTAAGGGAAGGAATTTACCCTTCCACCTTCTTTCTCATTTCTCTCCCTATTTCCACTTTCTGGAACCTCTCCTTTGATCTCTCAACCATTCGCAGCTCTTCTGCTTTGCCCTGGGGGGATAGCCTTCCTCTCTGAAAGTGGCCAGAGTCCTCCTGCCTCTGTCCTCTGCCCTTGTCCTGTGTGGTCCTCTCTTCAGCCCGAGTGGAAAGGATGAAGATCCCACTGGTAAGTGTCATTCTTCTGCCATGATGAACAATTTCCCAACACTTCTGACTAATTAATACTTTGGCCACTTTACATAAAATTATAACTCATAAGCCACTGGCCACTACTCTGGGGGTCAGCACAAGAATTGACCAGGAAAGGAATATGGATTCTCCACTGTACCTGGTCAACAAAACTGCTCCCACAGGCTCACTGGTCCTCAAAGAAAGTGTCACAAATATATCTGGAGACAACACATTTGTCAATGAAGATCTGAGACTGGAGTAGATTGCTATCAATAGAGATTTAGGTTTTTAAATTCTTCATCAATGGGTTTTGGCTAATGACATAGCTGTTAATCCTATATGAGGTTTTACCCAAGGGTTGCCCTTTTATGTTAAAAAATATAAAAACATAACTTGTTATTAAGTCCTATCAAGAAGCTGATACTCAATGGTACAAAATTAATTATTTCATGACTCAGGGACAGCAAACTAGCACCTCTGTGGTAATGACTTTACTCCGTTCTTCCAACTTCTCAATTAGTGTATTATATCTGCTTTGGAAACATTCTTGTACCTCAGATTGCCCCCAGACTCCCATTCCCAGTGCTCCCAATTTATCCTTTTTCCCCAACAAAAATTTAGGAGTCTGTGTTACACATTAGCAAATCAGCAGTATTTTAAAATGATTTACCGAGAGCTTAAGAGAAAACTGCACTTTTCAAACTCCATGGCTGGAAACTCCCTTGAGCTTTAATTTAAAGTCCTTGCTTCCTGAAATCTCATTGACAGAAAACATCCAGCACTTCAGTTATAAATGGGGTTTTTTTTTTGAAGTGATTTTTAATAGGCCTGCATTCTGCTTCTAATCAATCAGCTATTTGCATAGAAACAATAGCACAGAGCCTTCTTCTCTTCCTAAGGACACACATTCTGGTTGGTAAGGATATATGGATCTGTGACAACGGGTCTTCTAACAAGAAGTTCACGTGCTGCTTGAAACAGATAGTATCTGCTGCTTTGACGTGCAACAGTGAGCACAACATAAATAATATCATTTCTTTGCAGTCATACTTGAATTTGCCAGAAAAGATTACTGGGGTGAATTTAACATTATAAAAACATTTGTATTGTACAACGAATGGTAGACATTGGTAATTTTTGCTGGCAGTGAACTGGCAAAGCTGCTGAAACCTTTGTAAATATCATCTGGTACTTAAACAATGCACACATGGATTTTATTTATGATGCTTTTCAATAACCCTGAACTTAGGGATCAGTTGGTTGTAGTGTAAAAAGCAGTAGGAGACCACCCAGGACGAAGTAAAAAATAAATCTCAGAAATATATGGCATGTGCACACAAATACATTGTTAATGTTGGTTGTGCTTTTAAGTGTTGGCTCTACACGTTATTAGGATTTAATGGTACCAAGATATTCTAAGGAAATAGCATTTGATTACTGTTTTTTGCTAAACTGCATATTTAATTGAAAAAAGCCTTTCTGTTGGTAATGTGAGTTGTTCTATTTATAGGACTTACTTGAATTGCTATATTCTTTTCATAGAATTGAAATACTATAAAATTACTGGGAAACAAATGGTTGAGAAATTCAAGCAGTCACTCTCAAACTGCTGCCGAACTTCAGGAAGCCTACTCCTGGAATAGTCCAGGAGCATCTGGACCTTCATTATCCAAGGAACTTGAAGGAAATGGGATGGCAGTATTATCCATGATGTATACTCTCTCACTGCATTGCACTTGCCTCTCTTAAGGGTGTTATTTAAAAACTAGATAAAACTATTTATACAGTTGATGTGTTCCATATTCTTTTTTATCCAAGAACAAACAAACACAGGATGTATCGCTTTTTAAAAATCTAAATAACAGAAATATCTTCTTTAAAAAAAAAAGTTGTATTTATTTTAGAGAGAGAAACAGACGCTGAGTGAGTCGCAGGAGGTACAGAGGGAGAGAGAGAATTCCAAGCAGATTCCCTCTGAGCACAGAGCTCGATCTCACAACCTTGAGATCTTGACCTGAGCAGAAACCAAGAGTTGGATGCTCATCTGACTGAGCCACCCAGACACCCCAAAACAGAAATATCTCTCAAGTGAAATTCTCCCATCTCCAATCCACCCTATATCATTGTTGGGTAAATGTTATTTAAAACACAACTTTCTATCACAATCATTCCCAAAATATGTAATAGCTGTCTTCATCAATGGGTTAAGTAATTTTGGTAGAATATTCCAGGACCCACACATCTTAGCGCCTGATCTCCACCCCTAGTGCCAATAGACCCTGAAGACAGGTAAGCCTTCTTAGGATTCAAACAGGAGAAAGCCTATGTGGGCCAGTGAAGTCTTGAGAAATTAGCCATGAAATATAATTAGAATGATCTAATTTTGTGCCCTTAAAGAAAATGAGATCCAAATCAACAGTAATGAGTCACTTAGAACACCGCTGTTCAGACATGAATGTAAGCACAAATCCTTTGGGGACTGAGCTAAAATGCCAGTTCCAATTCCATAGGTCTATGACAGGTCTTAGGTATCTGTAGTTGTGATAAGCTCCCAGGTGCTGCTGCCATCAGTGGTCTACACTTCTGCCACGTTTTGAGTAGCATGGACTTAGCGCATGGTTAACCAAACCAGAGAGGACCAGTAGATATCAACAGCCCACAATGATGGGATCTCCACAAGGATAAAAAGAGGAAGAAGACAGGAACACAAGCATTTGCACTGTTGATAAAAGAGACGATCACTGTATTCCTTTATGCTTTTCCTTCCTTTGAAGATCAAAGAAGTTTCTTCTCTTGCCTATCTCAGCCAGTATTTTTTCTTCACACTCTCACACCATTTGAGATGTTTATGCTCCTAAGTTCCTAAAATTTATAATTTTTAAGCATTCTTCCAATCCCTTCATGTTACATTAAATATGCTATGTCATCATGCGGCCAATAAATGAAAGTTGTGTACAAGGTGAGTTGTGTTGTGTTCAGTGCAAGATATTAGAGCACAGCAGGACTGATGAGAAGCACTGAGAAACCCAGAGCCTACAAGATACCCAGAGAGCAGATCTAGACTTAGCGTATAAAAGGAAGCCCAGTTCAATATTCTCTGAAAGTTCTCTTCGGTGCTACCATGAATATATATACTGCCCATTGAGTTTGACTTCAATGCTCTTTACATCTGTGGACAGTATAAAATACTTTCAGGCAGTTCTTATCCTTTTTTCCTCCTCCCAGCTTGTCTAATATATGCAGTAGCCTTTCCTGGGGACCCAGCCCAAATGGTCTCTTAAAATTCCTATGAACGGAATAATTTTACTTCAAAGCCTGCATTGTTATTTCATCTTTTTATGCTGCTTTTTATCAATTTTCAAGATAGTTAAGGCTGAAAGACAATACTTCAAACAAAAGGCAATTATTTAAAAAGAATTACCAAATAATTGAAGCCAATCAGCGTTCACACTTTTCAGAACTTTTATTCTTTCCTACCAGACCTTGAAGCCCATCAGATTTTGCTGAGACTTTCTTATTAGTGAACATCTGGATCATGTCATAGTTTGGTCTTATTTTTGCCTAACAGTTTCTTTGTGGATTTCCCTCCCACAACACATATGGTTTATTTCTTATGTTTATCCTTAGCTTGGCAGGGTTTTGAGGCGTCATGTCTCTTTTCATCTCTACTTTTTAAAGGGAGTGATTTTGCATAAATTATTATCTTTCTAGGTGTGAATTATGGCAGTGCTCTTTTTCATGTGTTCTTTAGAGACTATGAATAAATGCCTGTTCTCACAGTTTCTTCCTGTAAATTATATCTTATTGCAAGAAATACAATTTCTTCTATACTTTTTACCTTTGATCCTATTTTTGAAAGTTCATCAGCACTTGCAATTGCTTAGACTGTATCTTAGGATCTTTCATATATAAAAGCACACTTAATGTAAGATACTTTATTTACTTGAGCTCAGAGGAAAAGAATTGTTTTCCAACAGATTGTTTATGGAGTAATGCATACAGAAATGTCTTCTTTTCAAGCTTGAAAATGCTAACTTTTGAAACCGTATGTTCTGCACACACACACACACACACACACACACACACACAGAGCAGTGATTACTTAGTAAAGAACTGGCCAAATCACCTTTAGGATATATCCCTTGGGGTGATGATGGCTGACAGTTATTCTAAAAATTAGAAATTAAAAGTTGACCTAGTTGGAAATTAAGATAAATGCATGATATCTTAATTTAATGATGTTTTATGAGAGGATAAAATTCAAGCACATTAAGTTCTTTATCTTTAATTGGGAGTCCCTTCAGCATTTCTTGGGAGAAGTTTTATGGGAAAAGTCAAGTAGAAAAGCATTCAAGTGAATGATACAAGTGACGGAAATACTGTTATTGTTGTGATTATTACTTTAGAATGGAAAAAGGGAGGAATTAGAGATATAAGAAACCGAGACAACAAGTGGAGGGATAAAGGTCTAGACAGGGTGGCAGTAGATATAATCAAGAGCATTTAACATGAAAGAACATCTTTTTTTCTCATCATTATCAAGACAAATGGATAAAAGTAAATACATATCACGATCAGTAGTGTTGTATATCAATGTTAATTATTGCCCCACCTCTATGAATGAGTTTTCTATCATCTCTCCTACACAGATGAAAGGACTGAGGCTGTATCTACTTTACGGATGGGAGGGCTGAAGCTCAGGGAAAAAACAAAACAAAAAACAAAACAAAACAAAACAAAACAACCTTTGCCAAGTAAAGGAGTAGAACTGGCATCCAAACCAGGTGTGCTCACCTCTAAGGCCACTTGATTGTTTATTTTGCCTTATGAAAGAGGTGTTCCCTGCTTCCAAAGTCAACTCAGATCCCATTCGTGCCTTCATCTTCTAGGATTTAATCATATTTACAATAACGACTTATCCTTATTTCTTGAAACTGTGTTTTATTTTCCTCTATCTGCCCAGAGCTGATCTCCTTTATCCTTGAATTTTTATTTTTTATGTGCTGTTAAATCCTTCCTGATCTCTGGTTGATGAATGAGGATGAATTGTGGAGTCGAAGTGTTAGCTGGGCTGCTGGAGAGGACACTGAATTTTTCAAGAAGGATTGCTAACTGGAAGGAGAGATGGGCCAGACACTGTCAAAGGTGGGAGAAAATCGTGGAAATTCGTATTTTAAAAGTCATAGTCATTTAATAGTAACAGTAATTTTAAATTAAGTCATCTAGATACATGCACCAAATAAAAACATAACTTATTTAAAAGACTGTACATATTTAAGTTGAATACATATGTACATATTTTCAACTACTGTCGAAAAATGAGAATTTATATAGGATTTCTTCTGGCATTTACTGACATAGGTATTGATAATTGTTATATACCAAGAATTAACAAGTCCATGAAAAGTACTTATAAAGTTGATCTAGTTACATATTTTTATTAAAATGCCAATAATTTTTGAAGTTTGCTTATGGGATATTATCTTTGATACGTTAAATTCTTTTAAGGGTAAGTATTTAAATTGTTATTCAAAAGTTGAGGTATTTTCTAACAAATATTTTTCATTTATAAAAGCAGACTTTATAAATGCATATATGACTCCAAAATTATGTTTTTCTTATTTTGGTCACATAGTCAAACATGGGAAGAAAGCTCATCTTGAGTCATTTAGAATATTCTCCCTTTTTTGCTTCATTTCAAATATTTAAGGAAGATCCATGAAGAAACCCATACTTTTCCTTTGAAGTCTTTTTGTTAGAGAAAGTGAATTACAGACCTCAATTCCAGTGTTTCATAACTAAACACTTGACTAATTTTCTATTGGTTCATTCATTTTCTGTACTAAGAGCTTGTTACCAAGTGCCCAAGTCAATAAATTGTTTCCTTGAACGTACCTTGTTTTTAGATGATCTAAACTCAAATAATGCATATTGTAATGGCAATTCATTAAAAGTTTAATAGATTATTTTCACTATATGATCCAATGTAGTGATAAAAAAGTTCTGTTCTAATTGGATCAGATAACAAGTTTGTATCAGGAGTTTAAAGTTTGCTAAGTGTTAGATCTAAATAAGCCACTCCTAATTTTTCTTTCCTACAAAGTTGGGATAAAATTGCTCTACTTCATATAGGGAGAATCGAATGAGATCACAAAAATACCTTGAACATTATAAAGTGATATAAAAAATGCAATATTACTATTACCAAGCAGTAGCTCTAGTAAGGCTTTACTAATGCTCTATACTTCTGCTTATACTGATTTTATTAAATATTACATTATTATAGTATAATAACATTGAATATATTATGGTTTGTACTTAGATTTAATATGTACTGATATCAATCGGATAATACTATAACAATGTATAAACATTTCCTTTAAACGAGTTCAAGAATGTTACTTCTCAGTAATGAATACAGAACTCCCTGATACGAATAATTTTAATAAACATCATCTAATGACAAAGGGGAGTTTAGGAAGAAACCAGTATGGAAACAATTACAAATTACATTCCAGTCTCCACTGGGGGAAACAGCATATGTTGCTTTTTAAATGATTAGAGATTTTGTAACTTAGGGAATTTGTAGTTGTTTTGTAAATTCTAGAGAGATTAAGTTAAAGGAGAAATCTTAACAATGGCATGTTTCTAAATGACTAGACTATTATTTTGGTCAAAATATAATAACCTTAGATGAATATTTACTCCAACTCTTCTAAGTAAATATATTTCATAATTTTAAGAATTCAATTTACTCTTTGAGAGCACACTTTTCCATATGGATGCCAGTTTTTATTTCTGATGCTGCATTAATATTCACTAAGAAATAATTTAACCTGCTTCCTCAACCAAGCCAAATATAGCTGATTTCAACAAACAGCTATTAGGATCAAAAGTAATGCATAGGAGAGGAAAAACAATATTTCTGAAGTTGGTAAATGCCAACAATGCAAATTTGAAACATATTTTACCATTTTTAGTCAGTATACAAATTCAAGCAGAATTTATCAAATGGTATAGCAACCTCTATTCATTTGTTGACATTTATCAGCAATTTAAAACAGTGAGGCGAAAACAAAAATATTTGAGGACTACTGAAAGTGTCAGTCTTTGATTGAAATTCAAGGATGCAAACCTCCTAAAAATTGAGGTATAATTAAAAAAAATCATAAGTGGTAAAGCTGTTTGATTTTAGAAATACAACTTTGCCTAAAACAGTTTAAGCCTCTCTGGAATTAGTCATCAACAAAACAATCAAAACATTAAGAACTGAGCTACACAAATGACAGGGATTTTTTGTAGTTATATTTACTTGAGGTCTAATGCTTCAGTGAGATTTACAAAGAGAGGATGAAGTTGAGACTTCAGAATTACCCAAATTGAGATGACTTAAACACATTTATGAAAACTTTTGCTTAGGTACTATACAAATAAACAGTGTGTCTACAAGTATAATGTTTAGATTAAGAGAAATAAAATACATTCTTTTGTTACGTGAGAAAAAAACTTGACGGTTTAATATAATGGTGGTGTTCAGTTGACAATCTCAAGATGCAGCTAAGCCTCTCATTTTCTTAATTTTTTCTTTTCCTTTTTTTCCCTTCCCTTAGGAGTCTTTGCCTGTCACTATGTGCGAACCTCACGTGCATCACTGTTCAGCCATAAATACTCCATCTAGGGTATCCATTGAATAAACACAGGCTTCATATTTTAATGCCATCTTGGATGAAGTCTTGCTTGTGGGCCACGCTGTTAATTAGCAAGACAATGTTGGACCTGTGTCCGAGTGGTCTAACACTAGATGAGTGGGGCAATGCTGAAGGCAGGTGACACATAAGGGAAGCTTTCGTTTCTGTGTTAGAGCAGCCTGACAAAGCTATCTTCTCCCAGCTGTTCCTCTGTGGAGTTCCAAATTGCACAAAACCAAGGTTGCCTGAACTAGAAAGGAGGTTATGGCATAAACATTAGTTTGAAAATGTCAAATGCTATGACTCCAGCTAAGTAAAGATAAAAGAGGTCAACATTTAAGAGGGAAGTTAGGGAGGGAGAGCAAAAAGGGGCAGGGGTAGAAAGCAACAGAATGAATGATACCAATTGCCAGGGATGAGAATGTGGGGTACAAAGGGCAATAAACCAAAGTCCAGGAAAAATCAAACAAATACACCATTTTCACTCATAGTAGTGGGACATTTTACTTTTCTTTATGAACCCTATACTCTATTTGGAATACCTCTTCCCACAATAAAAGCATTTTTTTCACACCTCTCCTCCATTCGCCTATTATTTTCTGCCCAGATTGTTCCTTTTACTTCATCTGGGCAAATTTATCTTAGATTTAAATTCCTAGATTGCATGTCTCTTATGCTCTGAAGCTTTCCACGATCTCTTTAAATTCTTTCCCTCTTTGATCCCATAGCACGGTTATCTCGAGTTTGCATGTGACACTCATCACATTGTAACCTGGTTCTTTCCAACAATGATTTATTGAGCTTCTTCTGTGCCGGCCATCATGCTAGGTACTTGTGGTGGGGTGGGGGTGGGGGGGATTCAGATAAATTAGATACAAACCCTGCTCTCAAGGAGCTTACAGTCTGGAAAGGGATGGGGGTGTAAACAAAAAAATTAGACTTTTGTGATAAGTGTGTCAATAAAAAAGTATATACAAGGCACAGATTTGGCGCAGAGGTGGTTAGTTTCATCTAGAGATGGAAGAAACATGAAAGACTTTCCGAATAAGATGATGGTAAGCTCTTTTACTATCCTCATCACCTACCAGTGCCTGGCACATAAGAGATAGACAAACTCTATCAATGTAATTTAATTGAACAGGTAGGAATCTGGTTTTAAAGTTCAAAGTGTCTAGAAGCCCAATTTCTCTATATTTGAAAACATTTTGTTGTCTCACTGGGTTTGATTTGTTATCTCTATCTTTGCCTGTGTGCGTTTGCATGTTTGAAATAAAAAACAAGCCGTTTTCTTCGGTCAGGTTGACTATGAAAATGGCCATACCATTTCTGTGGCTTCATTCTCTCTTCATTTATAGGTTATCTTAGTATATTAACTTTAAAAAAGTATGTTTCTTTAATTAACTAGTACAAGAAAATTGTTAGAAATCAGAAAAACTAATAGGCTTTTGCAGACTTTGGGAAAATGGTGTTTTCTTTTTTTATGGAATCGTATTTTGCAAACATTAACAATGACTTTGAATTATTATTACAAAGTTAAAATAAAAAGCATGGGTGCCTTTGGCATTAGGGCAGTTTGTATCTAACACCTTGTATCTAACACGTTGAATCCTGTTTGTTAAATTTGTCTTTGAAGCCATCAAATTGGATGATTTCCATTAAAGTCTGAATGCAAACTGTGTTTTAAAAATGAAATCGTAAAACAAAGATTTCAAAATGTTCTATTAATCACTTCATATTAATAAAATGCTTCCTTATAACTTTAAGGATAGGCAATTTCAGTAACAATTGCTGGGCATCTTTGTAGATCCTGAAGGAAACCAAACTGATCGTGACAATGACACATTACAGAATTTCGTCCCTACGTTTCTTTTTTTAGGCATGACAAAAATAACAGTATTTAATTTAAAGGGCATCAAAATGCACATCATCACCATAAATACAGAACCCAGTTTACAGATGACTAGAATGAAGAAATCTGTTACGCAGCAACCTGACTGGTTCTCAGCATTTTCTAAACTTATGTTCCTTGACACCATATGCTACAGGGAACAGTAAAGACATCTGAATTCAAATATTTTGAAGAAATGTGTATTTAGCAACTGAGTACATGCTAAAAGGAATAATTTACAGCAGCAGTTTCATTACATTTGTCTCTCCAGTTTTCTAGTTCCCATCTGAAATGCAGTGATAAATACAGATATGGAACATATTTACTACCTGGCAAAAAACATGCTTATTGAATGGGCACACAGCCTCTGCCCTTAAATAGCACATACACCCCCTTGTCGTCTGCGTGGGAAAATCTCGCATTTTAGGATGATGTTGAACACACTGAAATGGAGTACCTATAAAAAGTTGCAGTTTACTGTCCTTTCTCTTCTTTTCAAAATTATTTACATCTCTTTTGCCTCATGTGTAGGTAGCAAAAATATTAAACACATACAACTGAAAATCACTAAATCGTACATAAAAGTAGCATTGAGTGTGCATTTACATGCATTTACATTTTACATTGGATTTCAACTGGGCCATAATTTCTCTGCTGCGATGTACCTTTTTTTTAATCTTAAGATTGTTGTCGTAACTTGCTATGGTCACGTGAGCCTCTTAACAAAGTTTCAACTCTGATGATACATGCATATGCCAAAGTCTATTAAAACTAAATTAAATGGGACGTTAATTATTTTTCGTGCAAACTGTCCCCCTCAGTACACACTGGCAGAATACGACTGTAGTAAGAGTTATCTACCTACAAGTTATATCTGTAATTTTCTTTGAAAACTTAGACCTGATGGTTTATAAAGACATGCCAGTAGATTTGCTTGTTTTGTTTCTTTTAATTGAAGTCTAGACTTCCTTTCTCTGGGTTTTTCATTATGCTAAACAAAAAGCATTCAGATATTGGAAGGCATACCTAAAGTTATCATACAATCTCTATTCGTTCAAATCCATTAGTTTTGAGGACTAATAAGAATTAAGATACTTCTGTTACTGCAAATAAATCTGTTTCAGCTGCAAATTTCGATGGAAACGCAACACCAAGTTTCAGCACAGTTAAGATACTCTATGAAAATAAAAGGATTACCTATTTGGGGAGTACTCTTTGTTCTTTGATTAGTATTTCAAACATTTCTTTTTCTCTACAGAAATATATCCGTCAAATAATTTAAAATTCAAATACCACTTAAGGATGTATTTCTAAAAGTAACACTGTATTCATCAATGGAGCCTAAAATTGAATGTAGAATATTTTTAGGCTTTCATTTGAAATAGGCATTAACAAATTGTTTATTCAAATCACTAAAATTGAAACATGAGCTTCCATCTGTGAAATATTTCAGCTGAGAATTTTTTCTTAAAAATTCACGGTAGTCTGAGGTGAGAAATTAATGCTGAGTTAATTAGAATCCCGACAGCTAGAGTTAGAATTTCAATGCCGCTTTCATTAATTAGCAAGAAGATGTTTCCTTTGCATTTTTGTGCATGATGAAGGATCTAGGGAGGGATTCCTGGAAAGGTGAGTGCAGTGCAAGAGAAAACTATCATAATGCTGAAGGTCTTATACACTTTGAAGTCAATGATTCTCAAGGAATCATGTTAGGACAAGGAACAAGACAAGTCCTTTATTGATCATCTTTTACCTTATTTTATAAGTTGTTGCAGGAAACAAAAAGCTTTACATGTTTTAACTGTGAGCTGTGTCCTGGAGAACAGTTTTTATAAAAGTCACTCCCATCAACATGAAACGAGTCATGTGTTCCTTGGACAGATAACTGTTTTAAACAAGATGAGATAAAAGACAGCTGATACAGATATAAACAGAGTTGGGGAAATTTGCTTTTAAGAAGTTGTTCTGAATATTACTGATCTTTTTTCAAAAAAATTAAGTGACACAGACGTTAATTCCTAAAGGAATCATGAGAGTTTTTTTATGTCTCAAATATCATGCAGGTTTTCAAGCACAGAATTGAGATTTTCTGTTAATGTTATATTTTTAAAATGCTTATTATTTTCATGAAATATGCAGTTTTCTCCTTATTGATCCATTAGGTACAACACAAGGCATTTAACAATTCAATTTGCTTCCTCTGATTTTGCTGGTTAAACGCTGTTTTTTCTAGGAACATTATGCAAGTTAAAATTAATTTTTATAATACTTAAAGAAGGGGTAGGTGTTATTTGTTTGAATTCTTCAGAGAAATAAGGCATAATTTATATGCAGGCTTTAGGAATCAACGGTAAATGATGTTTATGTGTTTCTTGAACACTATCAGCTATCCCTCTTGCAAAACTAAAAACACAATGTCAGAAAAAAGCAGCACGCGATTGGAGTTTTTAAAACAAAAACTATATAGCACAATAACTGTAAGACAAAAACCTACTCTAGCTTAGAAAAGAGCTAATTTTTACTGCATATTTGTCATGGTACATTTAAATTATAGTTTTAATAAAATACATCTTTAGATCAAAGCTGAAAGAAGACATCAGTAGTAGATCAGTGTATTCCATTTTTCTTCTGGATGATGGATGGTTTATGCTTTTTATATTTCCACAGACCATTTCATTCAGTATCATTTTACTCCTCCAGTACATATAAACATGAGTGCTGGTAGACAAAAAATATCCTTGAATCCAACTATATTTTGGAATATTCATCAGCTTCATAAATCCATGCAGTTTATTTTAAACTTTTAGTTCAATAAAATGGCTTTGCTGATGCAGTTTTTCTTCTTTAGATGGCAATATGGCAAATGACATTTTTATTTCTCAGGCAAAGAAGAAAGCGAAACCTGTACAATGAAATCTCATAGGAAATATTTAAGTCTGCTAAAGTGAACATCTGTGTTCACCTGACCTCTATTAGGTGTTGGTATTAGGAGGAAAGCCTGTTAGCAAAGTTACTCATGGACTTAATTTATAATTGGGGGAACTCAGTTGCATTTCCCACCATTGTAAACATCCACATAATGCCATGAAAAAAAGTTCATGTATATTGCATTTTTTCCAGTTATTGTCTAGGCAAGTTTCTACTCATTTGAGGTTTCTAGAGGTAATGCAGCTCAGACACTCCTGGGTGCCCTCTCAAATTCGTGGGTCCGCCTGTTTCTACCTTTCTTATTTTCCTGTAAGTGCTTCCATTTGTTACTGTTCCCTTGGGTATGTCCTGGCCTTTGTCGACGCTGTTTTCGGTCCCTTTTCCACACTTGTTCACAGAACTCATCCATCGTGTTCAGGTTGGGGTGGTTGATGAGCTGCATGAAGTCTCTGTACCAGACCTTCTGGCTAGGTGTCATGCTGTTGGATATTTCTTTGATCTTAGAGCCATCTCCATCATCATCTTTATGAAGAAGTTCTTCCAAATGCTCTGTGTCAATGACTTCCAGGGTCACTTTCAGAAGAGTTTGCATGAATCCATGTTCCACGGCATGGCAGAGGTAAAGGCCTGAATCCTTCCGTTGTAGGCTACGCAGTAGAAGGCCTTGTTCTGTTCTGATGATGTGATCATCCACTCTGATCTAGCAGAAGAGAAACGGCAGCAAAAATACACATATTTAAAGAAATAGAAGCTCTGCAACTCTGTCTCAGTAAAAATTTAGATTATGTGTTGAAGCATACTTTAACAGTTAATAAAATGTCTAGCTTAAAAGAAATGATAGCAGTTCTCCATCAGAAAAGAGAAATTCCTGTAAATCATTTTGAAGATGCATTGCAAAATACTGGTTGTCTACTGTCTTAATAGAATTTTTCATTATAATAATTTAAAATCTTCAAGATAATGAAAGGACAAAGATACTTATTTTATAAACTTGAAAGAGGGTATATAAATATAGGAGAAAGTTAACAGTAGATCTTGGAAATACAGAACCATGATATCAGAAAACAACGCAGCATTCCAATGAACTCGGAAGATTTGAAAAAATTAAAAAATCAGCAGTTGAGCAAGCAGAAGAAAGCACAGGACTACATGCTTGATACTTATTTATTCACTTTCTAAGTCTCAGATGCGACATAAATATGAAGATATGCTCTTGAATATATCTAACCTCACTTGTATTTTGAACACAGTTTACAACAGACATCTCTGAAACCCTAAGCTTAGAGGGTATAAAATTGTATAAAATCGACTTTGACATTTGTATGATGTGATTACATATTTAAAGACGCTTCAACTGTAAAAAGAGATAATGGAGGATCTTAAACTTTATATTCAGATTATGTTTGTAAAATTATCCGCACAGAAGACATTTACAAATCACCTACATAATCTGGTTAGTTACCCTTATTTAACACTTATAAAAAGCTTTAAAGGCTCAGAGTTTTGAGATTTTCTGTGTAGATTTCTTTAATTTTACACAGAAATAAGTGATTAAATACATCAAGGAGGACGATCTGTCTGACGCTACATGCATAGTTCATATCAGAGTTCATACTGGGACCCAGACCTAAAACCCAATCTCCTACTCCTGTTCCCAAACCTTCCCTCCCCATTTGAGGAGGAAGTTAATAGAGAAAAGAAAATATGTTTGGATAGCAGAATTAATTGAACAAAAATTAAAATGTAGAGGATTTGATTTTTTCTTTTGTACACAAATAGAGATAACAAATTGCTTTGTAGGTAACTA
>NW_024425563.1:77001138-77005806 GCF_017311325.1 Ursus maritimus | reverse complement strand
GGGAAAGAGAATACTCTCCAATATATCCCCAAATGGCTTCTGAGACAAAATTCTTATCAGTTCACTTTTGTTTCTCCAGCTCCTAGCACAAAGCCTGTTATATGATCAGCCTTCGGTGAATGCTTGTTTAATGAATGGACTATTGATGGGTTAAGAAAAAGATAGAGATTCACTGTATTTTTTCACCCTCAAGTCAACCATGCTGGGGTCACTTAACAGTATACGTCAGACAGAAATAATCCAGTCAATTTCATTCCTATACCTCTTCTTTTCGCTCTTCATTTCGCCTCTGGAATTGCCAATAGACCAGAGCTCGCTGTGATTTTGGACTGCATTCCAGGAACGTGCTACTATTTTCTACTCCATAGATGATTCTTTCTTCAAGGCTGTGGCCATGGTGATTTTCTGGCCGGTGATGAGGAAATGAAATGAGGAAACGTTAGAGAAGTAAACTCAACTTTCCAAAGTATTTATTTGGAAATTCAGAAGATAAATTTGTTGCCAAGTTGGGAGTCTTTTCCAAATTGATTTAGGATGGCAGAAATGTCACGGACGTAAGGTTTCAGAACTCAAGTGCCTGCCTAAATAGACTAATTATTTTGGTATAAGTTATATAAAGCATATGCAGAAATTTGTCTACCAGAAAATAGCACTACATTAACAGAACCAGTCATGTGTGCAGTTTAACTATACATCTTTATATGCCATGATAATACCTTCCAAAAAATTATTTTAACTGTAAAACTCTATGTTCTGACTAATGGGGCCAGTTCATACTGTACTATTCTCTAGTAGAAAAGTTACTTGAACTTTTGGAAACAAGAATCTGTTTGAGAAATTATTTTGGCTCTTTATGTTTGTTTTTCATCTGTAAAATTAAATTCACCAGCCATTAATATTTATCTAGTATTTTACAGAAGGTAGAGTTCAGGAAGTTTATATTCCCCACCAATAAACCTTAAATAATCTACAAGGTTGTTCTGAAGATCAACTGGTGTGAAATGTTTGGGATGGCTCTGAAGAAAGATGCACAATTTTAAAACAATGTGGTTTCAATTGTCTTTATTTTAAAATGATACATCTTTTATTATTTTCAAGAATTAGGCTAAAGAATATGGCAAGAGTATATAATAAAATGCAGCAATAAGAAAACCTGTTTCCTGATTAAGTTTCTATTATTTTACCCTTTATGTAACCTCCTTCAATGTGGTAAATGAAACACAGTTAAGATCAAAAGTAGGACACAGGGAGTCTAGGTAAAACTCATTTAGAGAGAAAAAAAAAAAAAACCTTCCTTATTATCTTGTATAATCCTGTTTCCATTATGACATCCTGTACAATCTGGAACTCATTAAATTAATTTAGAAAATAATAAATATATTTTCACATGCATGGAGGCCTGACAGTGTAGACAGATGAAAAATTTTTGCTCTCTACTTCAAACTCAGCTAGATTTTTAATTAAAAAAAAATGTTCTCTCCCTTTCTGGGCATCACTTTGACAATTTTACTCTCGTTCTAATCAACTGAGGACTTTTGTCTGTCACAGAAAATATGATTTGCTCTCACTAGGTTTAAAGCTTTCCAAAATCCTGCTTCTACCTAATCCCTGTATACGGTTTATGTCCACCATCTCCTATTCTCACCCTGCCATGGTCAACATTCTGCCACCATTTGCTATCTCCAGGGAGGTCAATCTCAATGCTTTCTTTTCTATCACCCTAAACTGTGAAATGAAACTCTTCTAAAGTTGGGAAGTATCTGTCCCTTCGTATTTAACAGATCAATACCCTGGGAAAAGGAAATGACTGAAATGTAAAGGAACAACATTTAACTGATTCCAAGTCACATTTTTTTTAATATCGTAGATATATCTTCGTATGTTAATATCTACGTTCAATACGGTGGTGTTTTTATGTTCCCTCTGAAATTATTAGTATATCATTGAGTGAATAGATATGACACATGTTGCTGAGCTAGTCTGAAAGATATCTACTTCCCTGGGTAGACGTGAATTGAATCTCTCTGCCTAATGGGTGCTGGAAAATCTCCTGTGATACCATATTTAGAATACCTTGTCACAGAGGTCAGTGGATACACTTTTTTCCCTACTTGCTGTGCAGTGTGAACTTTGATTTAGAAATCCTTTTACTTGGAATATTATTCAGCCTTAAAAAAAAAAAAAAACAAAGGAGGAGGAGGAAATCTGCAATAGGTAGCAATACAGATGAACCTTGGGGAAAACTAAGTGAAACAGGCCAGTC
The DNA here is from genome assembly GCF_017311325.1 of Ursus maritimus. Classification (NCBI taxonomy): domain Eukaryota; kingdom Metazoa; phylum Chordata; class Mammalia; order Carnivora; family Ursidae; genus Ursus; species Ursus maritimus. Next base: position 77,003,543 of record NW_024425563.1, on the reverse strand, counting down.
ACAGAAGAACAAGTACTGTATGATGATCCCACCTATACAAAATATCTAAAATAGCCGGACTCCTAGAAGCTGATGTTAGAATGGTGGTTGCCAGGAAACTGGGGGAAAGGGAAATGGGTAGGTGTTAGTCAGTGGGTATGAAGTTTCAGTAATGCAAGAATAGTAAGATCTTGAGATCTGCTGTGCAACAGTGTGCTACAGGGCACACTATCGTACAGTGCACTTAAAAACTTAAGAGGGTGGATCTCACGTTAAGTGTTCTTCAGTAAAATACAAAAAGCAAAAAAAAAATTTTTTTTAATTAAATCCTTTAATTTTTTTAGGCAGAGACTTTTCATTCAATCTCTACATATTAATGAATCATAAGACATGACAGCATGATAACAGTAAAAAATCCATTGGATTTAGAAGCAAACAACATGGTGTTCCACCAGTATTTTCTGGCTTATCCAGGCCTACTTTTCTTGTAGAACTTTATGATAATAACTGACTTATCTCTCACCTAATCTAAGTTACCACAGATATCTGTAAAAATCTTAAGATATATATTCTTCCTTGCAAAATAGAGCTCCATTTAAGTCCTTCGGTTCATTAGTTCACACATAGTAAAGAAGTGCAAGGTACCTTGTATAATAAGAAAGCTTAATAGAATTTAATATAAATGTAACATCAATTAGGTAAACTTTCAAAAGTTCACAAAGTTGTCTTCTTCCTGATTAATTTAATCATTATATCTGTCCCATAGTTTTCTCTTAACCTTTCTTCTAATCCTGGGAAACCTGCTCAGTTTTTAGTTTCTCAAGGTCTCCTCTGGTGACAGCAGCTATTTACCAGTGTATAGAAAAATAAAAGAAAATAAAAGTTCTCTCTCTGTTTTGTTTTGTTTTTTTGTTCTTGTTTTTTTTTTTTTTTTTTTTTTTTTTTTTTTTTTTTGAGAGAGAGAGAGTGGAGGAAGAGGGGAAAAGGGAGATAGAGAATCTTAAGCAGGTTCCGCCCAGGGCGGAGCCTGATACTTGATGCACCAGAATCCATGCTGCGACCCTGAGATCATGACCGGAACCAAAATCAGGAGTTCCAGGACACTTAACTGACGGAGCCACCCATGCATCCAAAAGTTCTAATAGTAAATATTTCCTTATATTTAAAAAACCATTTCATCTGCTACTTATAGTACAGTCTAATATAAGATGGGATTTGATTTAATCGAGAATTTATACCAAGTTGTTTTTAGTTTAATATAGCAATAGTTCATGGAGTTCTTCAAGAAACATGATATTCAGGTACTTTCCCACCTGAATAAGAACCATAACTGGAGAATTTAGTTCACTGACCAGGTGTCTTCACTTTGCCTTGATAACTACTCTCACCAATAGGTTTTATGACTCATTCCCCCTTTAAGTGGTTCTTTCTTTCTCTCTTTTGTCCAAATAAAAAAGCAAAAGAAAGTATTCTAGTTACCCATCAGTGAAGTTACAAGTTCTGCCATATTAAATACCAATCATAGTCGATATGCATAGGTACTACTGTCTTTTTTTGGTTTGAGATTCTCTTAGTTTAGTTTTGTTAGGGTCTGCTGCCATCAATAATAATTGCAAAAACTAAATTTCCACTGAATACAGTAGTTTCTAATAATTCCTCTTCAGTAGAATGTTTCTATCATCAGCAACTTTTAACTTAGGGCCAGAATTTTCCTTTAAATTGGCCTCAGGCAAGCATTCATATATTTGGGTGCTCAGATAAACATTTTTTCCTGTTATTTCCCCATACCTGAAACCTTATAAACAGATACCCAATAAATATTTTAGAATGAGTAAGAGGCACTCAATAAATATCCATTCCCTTTCCTGATCCTTCTACCCCAACTGCTTGAGTAAACATTGTACAACATAGGAAACACAAGAATTTCAATAATAATGTGTTTCTCTTTCTCTTTTCTCCTTCCTTTATTCCCTCTGTCCCCTCTTCCTTTGTGTCTGTTTCTTTCTATTAAAAAAACAAACAATATTTTGATTCTTGTCTTCTTAGTAGATTTTCAATTTTTTTCCTTAGGATGTCAAACATACCATCATTTTTACTTTATTAAAGCAAACAGCTCTACACTGAAATGGTAGCAGAGTATACCTATACTGTAAGTATTTTTCAGAGCATATACTGTTGAACTTACAATTATCCAATATAAATCAAAAGCTCAACTGAGAAAACATTGTTGATTAAAGATTTCCTGAAGGATATGAAATCTTGCATATTCAGGGTAAGTATAATCTAAAATCTCCCTCTGGATTAAACTAATTGATCTAAGAGCAGTTTACATGGAACACGTTGGGTTATTCCCATAATATAACTGACTTTTGTGAATTGTGTTGTGTGGGATCCTTCTGATCCACATGGAGAAAGCCCAGCAGGAA
>NW_024425563.1:76869646-77001133 GCF_017311325.1 Ursus maritimus | reverse complement strand
ATGGATGTGCTCACTGTTGTCCAGTATGGTGCCCACTGCCTTGCACTATTTTCTTGATGTTCACGTTGGGAGACTGTATTTTCTGGTGTTAGTTTTAGGAATTATTGAGATTCTCTTGAAAAACTGATATATTTTTTTTCCCCACATAGGCTCCACACCCAATGTGGGGCTTGAACTCACAACCCTGAGATCAAGAGTCAGATGCTGTACTGACTGAGCTGGCCAGGCACCCTGAAAAACTTTTTTTTTTTTTTAAAGAATTAACTTTGTAGTTCATCTGTTGATCAGTTTTTCCCTTCACCACTGGCTGAAAAAACTTATTAGACACATTTACGTTCTATCCTTATAACTTCATGGTGAATATGTTCTCCCTGCATGCCTCGTTTTGTTCTGTCAGTATACCTGCTTCGTCTGTGTGATATTATTGGTATCTTTATCTTCTCCTTGTTTTTAATCAAACAATTACATATTATCTGAAATATATTATTAGGTTATCTAGCAATTTTGGACAACATAAAATTTTTATAACCCAAGTATCTTTTTTCTTGTTAAAATGTATCTACATAAAAAATAATAGTAAAGTGCCCAGACTCAGAAACAGTCTAAATAAGTGAGGTGCTATTTTGTTACTGCTGTTCTTGTGATAGTTTCAATTGTTAGTCAAAACTTAAAATCCTTTATTGAGGATCCATAGTAAGACAAAATTATGAACTGCTTCCCAACATCAATCCTACTCCCTGACCACCATCAAAAAAAGTATTTCCTCTTCTATGCTTCCTAAAAATCTTTTTACATACAGTTTTAGAACACGTGTAGTCTTATTTGTTATGATTATTTATTAATCTGGTTGTCTTCCTCCGTACCATACGGTTTACAATCCTGGTACTAGGCAATCATAAATCCTTAGCTAATGTTTGCTGGATGGAAAATCCAGGTATTTACTCAGCATTTAAAAGCTGGAATCTCATGTAACTTTGATATCCTCAGACATGGAGTTATCATAATTACATAAAAGAAATGGTTAAAAGTTTAATCAGTTAAAAAGGGCATAGGGCTTATAACCTTGATTATGACAGAATATGCTATTAAACCACACTGGCAAATGTAAACATTTCAAATCTTCTAAATTTGTTTGTTATAATGTTACAAGAGTTGATTTGAGATATGGTGGGAGAAGACAACTAATTAAGTAATACGCCAAAATAAAAAAATTCCAAATTGGGATAATAAAAAGAAAAAGAGATTAGCGAAATCATATGAATATATTCTTACATCTCCAGGGACACCTATAAGTCTGAAGGATGTCCATGCCAATGAGTAATTCTGTAGATTTCCAGAAAGAAAGCAATCTCATTTTAATCTATTTTAAAATACATTTCACACTCAGAAAGCAACTGTTTTGGATATAAACTTTTGTCATGAAAATTACCAGTAGACAAGAAGGGTAGAGTTAGTTGTTAAATTGGCATAATGAATTCTCATGAGTTGAACTGAATAGTTAGAGCAAAATAATTGAGAGCAACAAACATTAAAATTATTTTAAAAGCACCACAGTATATTTGAATAACACAATGTTACAATATGTCGCAGTTGTTAATGACAAGAAATAATGTTTTTAAGGAAGCAATCTTCAATTAATCATTTCCTCCTTTATGGGATAATTTATGGAAATGAAATGAGGCTAATAAACCGGAAAGAATGGGAGGAAAGAAAGAAGTTAAATAAATTGCTTCCTTTTGTAACAACAAAAAGTCATGATATCCATCATTTGGCCAGAAATATCATGTTGCTAAAGGCCTTATTTAGTATTTGATTCTCTTCCAATACAGCAGAAACAGAAGGCATCACATTTCAGCTTTCCATTTACTTCACTCTCCATTTTAACCCCATAAATGTCTCCCCGGATTGAAATGTTAATAATGTAAGAATGTGATATCACAGAGAAAAGATAGAGATGATGGGTAGGGTAGTAAACCACATATTTATTCAACTATTTAATTTCTGTTATCATTTTTGATGTTCTCCCCCTGAAAGTTATTTTAAAGCTGAATTTCATAAATAATGAATATAATAGTAAAAGTTAAATTAGGGTAGGGTGAAATGGTTGCAAATTATTTTAAATATTTAACAAATAGTGTTAGTTGCTGAATATATAAAGAGAAATCTAATTCCAGTTGTTTTCATCACATTTAATAATTTTATTTGTAATTGTAATTTTAAAATTGTAATTTTAATATTTTACATTGTAAATTTTTTTCTCAATAACCTAAAGGCCAAACTAAGGAAGAAAGGAAATGTTGTCCACAAGCTCTCGGTGACATAGAAGACTGCACAAATGCATTTCTCTTTTTTTTTTTTTTAAGATTTTATTTATTTATTTGACAGAGATAGAGACAGCCAGCGAGAGAGGGAACACAAGCAGGGGGAGTGGGAGAGGAAGAAGCAGGCTCATAGCAGAGGAGCCTGATGTGGGGCTCGATTCCATGACGCCGGGATCACGCCCTGAGCCGAAGGCAGACGCTTAACCGCTGTGCCACCCAGGCGCCCCACAAATACATTTCTTAAGCATAAACATCATTGCTTAGATTTTCCTTACCAGATTCTAGATGTTTTTCTCTAGAAATATAGATGGTAATTTATCAATAGAAAAGAATCTAATTTGACTTCAAATGAAGGAATAATTCCCCTTTAAGTAGCAGTAGCTAAAAAGGCATTTTACGAATGAATCAGTAAGTCTTAGGAAGACATAAAATACCTAAAAATAAATAAAATTGAAGACAAAAATTTCATTCATCCCTAATGTTCATGTATATTTTTGGATCAGAGTATTAAGATGGCTAACAATTGATTTAACAATCTCATACATTATAGTACGTTGAAAACAAATTCTACAGTATATACTAAGCTATATAACAGGGGTCCTGTTTGTTTATTGATATAATGCTTAGTACAATATTTCTCCAATGTTTTGTATGATGCTTGTACCAACTAGTTACTAACCAGCTGAATGTGAGTTTGCGTGCATGCATATGTATGTATTAAAGTCCATGTGCTTAATGCATCTGTCAAGTACAAAAAAAGACTCAATTATGAAACCTTAGAGAAAATTTAAACTTACAATTTATCAACTTGCTAAAATATCAGATTTTAAACTACTTTGTTTTATTTCCTAAATTAAGATCTGTCTCTGGTGCTGGGAAATAATTACCAAACAGAATGTAGCATTCAAAATTTTACAATTCAAGTAGTTTCCTATCTTTCTTGAATTCACAGATTCCTATGGATGTTAGTTTAAAATGCTCTTGTTGGCATATAGATAGATGGATAAACAAGCAGATAGATATGACCAGAGTATTTTAATCTTACTATTCATCAGTAATTATTATATTAGAGGTCACTAGTATCTTAATTTTTAGAAATTTATTAATTTAAAATATGGAAACAAAATTGATATGTTATGAAGTTAACGATGAAGCCATCTGAAGCTCTGCATTTACTTTTATGCTTGATACCTTTGTGTGGGGAGGCTGCAGTGTTTCTTGGTATAAGGCAGACTGAAATTTAATTCTATAAAAATCACAAGCAATATGAAGATATCTACTATCATATTTATTTATTCTATATTGAATATCTCATATGTTTAATTTTCATGACTTTATAGCACATGTTTTACCAAGAAAACACACATAATCTATAAGGCAGAGTAAAATTACCATAGGAATTTTTACATTTAAACATCAGGAAACATGGACTTTAATTTACTTCTTCCCAAGAGATATGATAGATGATGGAAAACACCCATTTACTGAAGCAGAAACCTTCCATAAACAATAATGAAAATACCATCTTGTATTTTAATATGTTTCCCTTATTTTTGGAATTTAAAAAATACTGCATGCCTTAAAAACTTTACATTTACACATTAAATTGTGGGTGTATAAATAGTTGGGTGATCTCTTATGACATACTTAAAAACTTGAATAAGGAACAATGATAGTACAGAATATTTCAAACCTCTTCTTATTCAGGTGTGTGTGTGTACGTCTCATACACCTATACTACGAATAACTGGATTTGCCTAATTACAGAGGATAACACTGTAATAATTTCATTCTAGAATGTACACTTTGTATATTTTAACATCTCTGATAATAGAATGTATCTTACAGTTGTTCTTGACCTGAGTTCAAGTTGCTTTCTTCTGGAAAGAGTTTGTTTTTACTTTTGCCAGACACATGTGACTCTCCTAACCTGACACCTCTTTAAATTCAAGTCTTGTCTGAGGTATTTGTCCACACTGTTAGTGTGAATTCAGAAAGCAAACATTTGTGAGTATCACCCTGTGATTCAAGAAGTGGTTTCCCACCTTTTCTACCACCCATGATTATAGGTGAAACAGGCAAATGTACTTGCTGTCTTCTTCGTGGAAGTTTATTTCTTCTTTCCACTAATACTGAAACACTGTAAGCTGGCTTGATGCTGGCATCACTATTAGATTATCCATCTTGGGCAGTTTTTCTTTCTTAGCAGTCCTTAAAAAATGGTGCATCTTATATTCAGTGACGTATTAGACTTGATACAATTTGTTAATTTATTAAAGTTAGGGGTTTTTTAGGGCTGACATCATGCTCATCTATCAAACTGAGGCTTCTCTTGGGGCTAAATGCTCAGATTCAGTTGGAATTTCTATGTGTATAAAATAAGCTAAAACACAGACGAGATTAGCATTGCTACAGAATACTAAATTTACAGCTCTGCAGACCACAAAGATGACACAGCCAAAGATATTTTATGAAATTCTGGAATAATGCTGATGCCAACCGAGACATAAATTGAGATGAGCCAGTTGCAGAGATAATTAAGAAGATTGAATTCTGTGGATATTTTACTGTGGGATGCTAGAAGGAAAATGCATGTATGTAGAACAGCCAAGAGAATTATCATGAAGCAAAATTCAACGATGGTACTGAACTAAAGTTAGGACATAAAATAATTCAAAGATTCAAAAATCTAAGATGATGTTCATCTTTTAAAATGTTGTTATTTATGGTTTGTTCCTTTCTGGGCATGTAGATCATAATACAACCCATTCTTGTTTAGTAAAGACGGGGGGAATAGGTAAATTGACTCAGCCACTCATGCTCTTGGAGGCAAAGTCAGACAAGCTCCAATTTTGTGCACAAGTTATTTTAGGGAAGGGAACATAATGGAAACAACCTGAAGTTTCTCTTTAGCATTCTGTATGAGGTGTGAGCGAGAAGACAAGAAGATCTGCCAGCACATACACATTTAGGGTTTTATACTATAATTTCCCTAGGTGAATAGCCACCAGTGATGGAAGAGAGTGTGCCAGATTAAGGGGAGGTGGAGCTGGAGTTTTCAACGTGACACCTAGGCCAGCTCACCATTAGACCTGCCTTTACACAAGAGGGAGCAAAGAGCTGAGTGAGTGTTAAAGGTTTCATCGAGAGTGAAATTTCTTCCACCTTAATGCTGAGTTATTTTATATAGTCTCTCTATTAAAACCTCAGGATATGTAAAATATAGAGTGTTACAGAATATGTTTACCATTACAGCTGGAACTGATTGTCCTGAAGTGTATAATTTGGCTTCAAGTTGCTTAGCAGCTTTCTGGGAAAACATCTCATATCTTTGTATGTTTCCATATGAGCACATATATTTTATTCAATGTGAGATGTGACACTAGCAAGACAACATACATGATTTAACAGGGCCGGGCTCTGGGTTGTTGCCTATTTTACTTTCAAAAATAGACGCCACCTATTCTAAGATAATTCACTGTTTCCTCACAGTAAGACTCGGCTTGGCCCTATGGGAATGTGTGACTTAGTTTCCATACATTTGAAATTTACTGTAATCTATAGTACATGGTTTTTATGTTTGGTTAATTAGTAATACAAGCAGACAAAGAATAAAAAGGGTTTCAAAAAGGGAGTGTCTGCAGAACTTCTTGGACGATTTTACCATTTCCTCCCATATATCACATGCATCTACGTAGCATTGTTTACACACACACACACACACACACACACACACCACACACACACACACACACACACAGTAACACTGAACCACAGCAATTCCTTTTCTTGCCTGTAGCCTTTTGACTGAAGTATCAAGAGAAAAAATGATTCATGTTCACTTTACTTTCTATAGCTAAGCAATTCTATATTCTCAATTTTTACAAGCTTTCATTACTCTAACTTCATCAAAATAGAACTTTAAAATCTGAAGCACTTTCCAAAGACCATTCATTCAACAGCCAACATTTATTTATACACAGTCTTACTTTAAAAAAATGCCTTTGGTCAGCTTTTCTTTGTATTATATGTATGCCCATAATTCCAACATATATATCATTTTGAAAAAATACCAAGTAGGTCTATGAAGGAACTCGAATATTCAACAAATGGATGTATCTATCAGTAATTCACCAGCAATCTTTAAAACATAGCATAGTATCCTATGTGTAGTAGTGTAGAATAATTTTTTATTAGTTAACTAATTGGTCGATAATGATGTTTCTTAAAAGAGATCTATTTGATGGTGTCAATAGCAATGTATGACTAAAGTCATTTCAACAATAAATAATAGATGCTATTTAGTTCAAATCTCTACTGAAAACCAAGAATAAGGTGAGAAGCTGTGCTATAGTTTCAAATATTTAGAATATTCATTCAATAAATGTTCATTAAATATCTATAATATTCAAGATATTGCATCTGTTATAACCCTAGAAATATAAAAGTGAGCAAAATACCAAAGTCTATATTGACATGGAGATTGAAGTCTGGTCAGAAATGAGCTCTAGTTAACACTGTCTTGTTTCTTTTACTTGTAGTTATCATTAGCTTCTCCATATCTAAGCAAAAAGATTTTTTAATGTGATAAATTAAATTTCATAATACTGCATTGCTTAAATGGTGCTGATCATAATTTAATATGTTTACATGAAATAGATTAATGCAAGACTAGTTAATGTTTGTCCAACTGAAATATACCATTTGAAAAATTTAAGGAGGATATGTCAATAATGTGCCCTATATAGACAAAACAACACAACATTTGCTCCAGTTTAGTATCCTTTTTCTTTATAATAAGAAGAGTAACAGGCAGTAACAGGCAGTAAAGTCCTTAGCAAGAAATTTTGCAAGCAAAATGGACCCAAATATAGGCTCAACTTGTGGTTACCTATCTCTTGTTATGGGCATCCCCCAGACAACCCTGTGAGTATTCATGAATCAGATACCAGCATGCATAGGATACACAACGGGGGGATCTGACCTTCAGAAGGTACCCAGGTTTTGGGATGCATGTTGGGCTGTTATTTATGCAGTGTGTTTTCTTTCTTAACATTCATGAAATATGAATATTGTGTATACAGAATAAGTGGATCGAATCCAAGTTAACTGATAAAAATATTAGCCCTTCCTTTAAGATTAATGTAAAAGGCACCAAAAAACTTAGTAGGGTAATTATGTTCAATTACATGAAAAATATTTACATTTTTCATTTCAGCTATTTTTAACTATGAATTGTTCCTTAGCAGTGATGTCATTGGTAAGTTTTCCCAGCAGAGGGAGGCACAGCCTCATTATTGTTTTTGTAAAGGGTTGGGGGGGGAGTGAGATGTTCTACAATTTTACTGCATTTTAAAGGAAGTTTGGTGGTATCACAGCATTAAATATTGGACATTAATTAGGACTTGACATCTTTTAGGAAGCAAAAAATGAAACAATCCAAATCCCCGGTTCAAGGGGATATTCTACTAGTAAATCAATGTGAAGATATTAGAATTATCTTCTACTTGACTAGGATACCCAATAACAATACAATAGGTCTGTATCATCAGCATATTGATGAATAATTTGCGTGGCTTATTTTAAGGCTACATTTTCTTCTTTAATATAGTTAAATGAATTCTCTGTTGCCTGTTGCTCTCAAGTTGCTACTATATACGAAAACATGTACTTAAACCTGGCTTCTTTTTGGTAAAATGAGAAAGTTGAAATTTTAGATCTTTGTAAGGATCTAAAACTTGAATTTATCATATCTGCAATAATAAAATAGAATTCACCGCTTAGTATTCTTTAGAATTTTCTTCTTCTACATTTCCTTCCTCTTCGGTTGCATTTCCTTAACTGTTTTGGTACCGGTGTGTGCCCTGCTTGCAAATGTGTGGGTACACACTACTGCTTATGATTTATCCTGGTATTAGCAGGTTGAAAGATGAAAGTGTTCTAACTTACCATGGTGTTGTAAGTCTGAACAGTGAGTCAGCGGGTCTCCATTTCTTATATCTTGTCGTCTTGTGCGTCTAAAACAATTACATTTAAAAGGTATTATTGCAGCCTTATTCCATCTTGGGAATTTGTCACAAGAATTAAAAAAAAATCAAAAAATCAAAGACACCAGGACTTATAGGAAGAGATGCGTCTATATCTGAGTAAGGAATTTTTTTAAAGCAGCTCATTACCCTTGTAAGCAGTCTCCAGATGATCAACATGAGAAACAGTTTACAAATACACTAACAATGCAGTCAAGTCTTTCAAAGTTATAACAGAAGATTCGTGGTTTATGTGCAACTGGATGCCAATCGGTAAGAATCTAACATCTAGAAACTCTAAAATTCCTAACATCTTAAATTCTAAGGAAAAAGCACAAAATATAGAATAGCAATCCATTTCTTCAATAACCCGAATTAAACTTCTTTCTTCTGATCACTAATGAGAAAGTGAGCTTCAAAATTAAAATTCACAGGATTGTTTTCTTTCTCTTACTACTTATACATAATCCCTTAAATAGACTTTTGTTAAATTTAAAAGTATTGATTCTATGAAATCTATCTTTTTTTAAGATTTTATTTCTGTGTCAGAGAGAGAGCGAGCATGAGCAGCGGAGAGGGGCAGAGGGAGAGGGAGAAGATGACTCCCCACTGAGCAAGGAGCCTGATGTGGACTCGATCACAGCACCCTGGAATCATGACCTGAGCTGAAGGCAGATACTTAACCGACTGAGCCACCCAGATGTCCCTATGAAATCTATTTTTAAGTTACTTTTGAACTTTCCTTTTTGGTTGCTATATCAACCTTCTTTAACAAAACATTTCTTTCATGATCCTATGGCTATGACTGCAGACTGATTTACCTGTGAAATCAAAGGAGAAGTGTGGTAACAAATATTGTGGAGCAAGTCTGCCTCTTGTCAGAGGAAGGTGAAAGAGAAGAAGGACTCACCTCTAAGAGAAAAGCCAGATTTGCTATAAAAATCTAAATAAATTTCTCCTACATACTGCTGCTCAGATCACGTTAGTTGCAGTACATTCTGGGTGTCTTCTTTCTACACTTTGTAAGTGGTTGACTGGGAAGAAGGAGGTTGTCTCTAGCCATCTTGGTGCAAGCAGGATGTGGAGTTTGAGAAAGAGGCTAAAAATGGAGATCAGCTACATATAACAGGATGAAAAAGACTGGGGACCCTTGCCCAACTGTTTTCTACGTCATTGTTAATGAATATTGTGTTGCTGAAAAGTTAGTTACCATCCCTGAAAAGAGTTCTCACAAAGGCCACTGAGATTTGCAAACATGGAAATTGTTACTGTATTCATAAATTTAGAAGACTAAAGTATTTATAGATTTCTATTTGTAGAATTGGTGAGACTATCAAACAGATGTTGCACATTTCAAAATTGAGCCAACAAGGGAACTTGTGAAACACGAACCACAAAGCATTTGGGAAGGCATTTTTTACTGCCATTTAAGCTTTTGAAAAAAGCCATCACAAAGAATATATAAATTGTGAGGCCTGCCTCTAAACATCCCTTTCAAAGACACATGAAATTGGATTAAGTAAAATCTTCAAGGCACAACAAAAATGTGTTAATAATTCCTTCAATCTGGAATTGTAGGTATAATAAACATATTTCAAATATGTAATATATAGCCTTTTAACTTATTATAGATATAGTTATCATCTTATTTTTATCTTCCTTCTTTTAAAAAAGCTTAAAATTTGAATGAATTACTGCTAAATTAGGTAGTATCCTATACTTTCACATGGAAAGGAAATGATACTCATTTTTAATTCAAACACAAATTTTATATTAAAAGCACCTAGATCTAAATGATATTAAGAACCATAAAAGTTCAACCTTACATAATTTAATTTTTTTGCTATAAAAACTGCATATTGCTATTTATTAAACTATCTATGGTTTCCTTACTCAGTAACACATTATCTCCACACTAAGCTTTTGTTTCAGATTTAAACTTCTAGCAAAATCAGTTAGTAAATGAAAGAATACAAACACATTATTTCAATTCTGAATGTTGAAGGCTTAAGAAAATTTCATTTATTAAATGGAATTAGCTACTACTATATTTACATTTAATATTAACAAGATAACTGTCTTAATCTATATGGACTGATTATATATGAAAGATTTAAGTTGTACACGATTTAACACTACAACCAATGTTATCTGAAGCATGTAATCAAAAGATTTAAATAGACATTAGGGTTATTCCTTTCCCCTAAAATCTTTTCAAAACATTTTAAAAATCCAAATGTAGAACACAGCTTAGTAACAATGAAAAAAAATCCACATCACAGCTTCTTGTAAAACATTAACTATAGTAAAAAAATAAAACAAATTTTATTGCTCCTAAAATGCAGTGGACCTTGATAACTCTGATTCCTACTTTATGTTTCGGTAGGTTGATGCGCAAACTGTTAATCTTCGGGTTTATATTAGCAAGACATTGTATATTACTCTCATCTTTCACTGCTTGTTTCTGGTAAATATCTACAGAGAAAGGTAGCCATATGTGAGCAGTGGAGAATATGTTGAGGTGAATATTTTGTCAGATTAAAAAAGAGTTTTTATTTTTTAAAGCGAAGTAAACCCAGTTTGTATACAACTTTTAGGATGTGTCTAAGAGTTCCCTGAAGGATAACAACACTCCTACACAGTGCTGTATCAAATAATCAAATGCCTGTTCCTAATGCCCTCAATTGCCTAGACAGCAACTTATAGCTATGCTTTATCTACACACATTATTTTAGATAACTTCTAGGCATATCTTAGCAACTTTTATTTAAGAACGTCCAAAAAAGATGCTTTTACGTATTAAGAATATGCTTAAAATATTAGTGTAATACATATATAAAGATTAATAAATAGGTATTTTGTTATGTGGTTTTATATTTTAGGTTCAAACACTATAAACACAAGATGATACTATGGTAATACAGTGGTCTTTAAATTTGGGGGGTCAAATAAAGATATATTTTGGGTCAAATAAAAATATAACTTGATGCTAGTTAGTCAGCATTATACAAAAAATGTAATTTCTTTAAAACTAGAAAAAATTTTTCTTAACTTTTTATAATTGAGTGTATACTGTCTAAGACTCTAAAAGTAAATAAATTACTTTCTTTGCAAATTTTTCATTCATCCAAGGACATAAATTGCCTTATTAAAATTTAAAACAAGGATAGAATGTTGCTGGATAGAAAAAGAAGAGCATTTTTGGAGAGAAGAGCATTTTGGTCAAAAGGCACAAGGCCCAGTTTAGATTCTGTTTCTGACTTTCCCTGTGGCTTTGGCCCTCATTTCTCCCCCTGTGTAAAATGAAGTTGGAAAACTTTGTAATTTCCGAGTGTAAACATTCAAGGACATTATTGTAATGTTTTAGATTTCCCTCAGTAATTTATTAAAACCATTTGTTCCGTTATATTTGGTACCCAACTATAATTATACATGTTTTTCTGATTGTTTTGACTATTTAAGAGAAAGAAAAAAAAACCCAAACCCCTCTAAACCACTCTCATTCATCATAAAAAGGTGATATACTTATATGAAGAAAGCCGTTTAAAAACAGAATCAGGTAAGATAAATAGCAAACATTTGTATTTCTTTCCAATATTTCTCCTACCTCTTTGCAGTGGGAAAATAGCGCGAGCATGAAGAGCCATCCCAGGCGCAGTAAGGGTCTCGGGCAAGGCAGCACTCTGCACATGCTTTCCCATAAATATCACAGCGGTGTAACGGGAGCTGAGCGACCCCCGTGGTGGAACCGATATATAGTTGTTGCTGCGGAAAGAGTTTACTATTATGACAAAACAGTCCTGTTTTTTTTAAATCTTTTCTCTAAAAAAGTTTTCTTATACATAACACATAAAAAATAAATTTATACTAGTGGGTTTAAAAAAATCTCATTATTGGCAGTTTTGTCAAAAGCCTGGCAGATCATATGACCATTTAAAAAGACCAAGAGCAAAATCTAAATATTTGACTAAAACGAGTGTATTTTAAAGTATAAAATCAAGGGAAGACAATAATGGTTACATATCAGTTAAATCTTAATAAAGATACAAATTAAGTAAAAGACAGAAGATACTGAGTAATATAATTTTCAAACCTTCAAGGTTTTTGTTCTTAGAAAGCTTTTTTTTTTTTTAACTTCTGCTGTTTGTAATTTTGATTAATCAGCAAATCTACATTGCCACTGTACTCTCTTGGTCTTGAGGCAGGGATCATTTGCTTTTGACTCATGGGTGCCCTATATTACTGCCAGCGATGTAGTCTGCCTTCCTATAAGAAGGAATAGGGGAAAGTTTTGGTGCTTGCATTTTTAAGTTTTGCTCAACATCAACTGTCTTGTCCTTGCACTACCTCCAGGAAGATTACTTTAAACAAAACCACTAAATTGCTTTTCATTTGAAAGATCATCAAATGGGGAATCAAGTACATTCTGGCTGGTGCAGACCTGAACACAAAGCTTGGCTGTTGTTGAAAAGTGCTACGTTGGCCATCAAGGTACCTGGATTCTAGATCTTGCCCTATATTAATTCTCTGTGTCATCTTGAGCCATTCCCCTAACTTTTGTAAGACTTTACTTCCTTATTCACAAAATGAGCATGTTTAACTAGATCTTTAAAAGTATGCACTCAGATAAAACACACTACAATGCCATTATGTTCAATGAATTTACAATTACCAAATGAGGTAGACTACGGGGGAAAAGCTTTGTGGCAGCAGCTAATCCGGGATTTCAGTACAGTTTTAAAAATGTCTTTTACATAGTTTAGCCAATGTAGCATTTGAGCAATGTTGCAAATACATGTAAATACAAGATAAAATACAAATAAAACTGTTTTGTGATTTCTCCACATTTTGTTGTAATTAGTATCATAGCTCCCTTTTCTTGTACTAAAGGACTGAATGACTATGGTAAGCCTTAAATGAAAGTTGTATAAATACTGAATCATGTAACAGTACATTGAAAAGACCTCAAACGTGTATTTTAATTTCCCACTACATAAATGAAAAAGAAGTTATAGAAAAGCTAGTCTTTGAAACATGGTGTGCTCTTTTAATATTACAAATTGCCTGACAGCAAAGGATATAATTAAAATTACATTTATAAATAACTTTTGAAGATGAACTACATATATAAACAAACATAAATTGAATGAAGATTGATGTATCTATTAGAATCTATGAAATTAAAGAGGTTATAAAAAGTGCCTATATAGAAAATAATTCTGTGCTTAGAGCTAACCAACTAACATATCTTAATAAAAGAAAGGGAAATAAGGGAGAAAACATAATACAATAAAAACTAAACCACTGTTAAAACAATCACCTTGATAACTGTTTCCCTGATACACATTGCTTATTCCATCCCAGTAGTGAAGACTATTTCAATATTCTAGTATAAGTATATACAATACAGTATATACTACGGATGCTCAACCTTTTACTATATTCATCTTTTATTAGTAACCAAAAGATCCTAAAAACCATGGCAAATTAAAAAGCAGTAGTTGAAGTCCTTGGGAGGAAAAGATGACTATTATTAAGCTTTTTGTTTAGAGAAAATTAGGTTGATTTGTACTTCTCTTAAAGCATCCACAGAACCAGAACGTGGTAACAGTTGACCATGATTTGAAAAATATTAATAAAGAACTTAACGGAAGGAACTTCCCCTCCTCCTATCCTTTCTATCTCTCTTTCAAAATCATCTTATGAAAAAAAAAAAAAAGCTCAGATTGTATTGAAGGCAGGCAATCACAATGCAATAAAAAATGAAATAAATGTGGCATCTTTTTAAAATTCTTATTTATTTATTTATTTATTTATTTATTTATTTATTTATTTATCAGAGAGAGAGAGAGAGACAGAGAGCACAAGGGGGGTGAGGGGCAGAGGGAGAGGCAGACTCCCCATTGAGCAGGGAGTCCGATGCGGAACCAAGTGAGCCACGCAGGTGCTCAACATGTGACATTTAAAGAAACCATTAAAATGGGGCAGCCGTATCCACAAGAATGGTTGGCATTGGTGAATATGGACTTGTGGAACCCTGTATTGTGGTCAGAACTATTTAAAAAGCTACTGATCAAGTTGGTCATACCAAACGAAAAGATCTCTAGAATTGGCCAATAACTTAAGAAGCATAAGCAAAATTCATAGTTTTAAATTTTTAAGAATATGACATTGGAGTTGGGAAGGATTACTATCTAAATAATAGTATCTAAATCTGTCATATCTCTTTAGGAGAAAACCAGAGAAATAAACATGAGCAGAAAAAACCAAAAATAGGGAACATGGGAAGAAAAAAACAAAATTACCGCCACAAAAACTTAAAGTGTGATAAAATGCCCCAAATTAAATACAACTCAAGTCTAGTTTTCGTTTTACAATTATTCTGCAGTACTATTAAAAAACTGCAAAACTAATTATGCCATCTAAATGAAATATAGGGGAGGGTTGCAGGCACCACTGAGCATAATCCAGTCCCTAGCAAGTAACCTGATGTGCTTTTTCTGCCCAATTTAACATCACCACAGGCTTTCTCTCTATCCTCCTTAACAAGTTTCGGGTCATAAGCAGGCGATGAGTCCATTTATCCAGAAAATTAGTTGCAACACTGCTTGTCCCTCTTGAAACTACTGCCTCACTTTTAAAATTTCCATGAGCATGAGTAAAATCAATTCAAATCTGATGAAATCAAACTTCCAGTAATAGAAAATGAAGGACAGGAATACTTTTCTTATATCATGGTATTTTAAATTGATGGAACTGTTTTTGGTATTTTGGGTGGGTTGTTTTTTTTTTTTTTTTTTTTTTTTTTTTGGTGAAATGTGTTGCATTTAATAGGCAATTCTTAAAATACTTAAAAATATTTAAACAAAAAGCAATATTTTATAAAACTATATGTAATATAATTAAGATTGGCAATGAAACCAAGCAAGGAATAAATAAATAATTTTAAAAATCATTAAAGGAAAGAATATCCCAGTCTAGCTTCCATTCTGGAAATCCCCGGATTTCCTTGCCAACATTTGACAATTTTTAGATTACAAGAACAGGTGAACACATACTTATGAAGTGTAAGATAACAGTATCAGGGTCAATAATATCTGCACTCTTGAGTTTCTCTAAATATCTTGGAGATTATCAATCTATTTTGATATGTAAGTGTGGAAAGGATATACACTGACTGTTATTGGCACGGTATTTTAGTGTCTTGTACAAGGGCTAATGCATGGTCAGAGATAAAACATGTAAACAATTCAGGAGTAAGATTAGCCAAATGACTTTCATATTTAGCAATTTTATATATAAGTGTTTGGAACAGTCAGTGAAGTAATTCCTACTCCATTCTAGCTTCTTCTGCTAGGTTATTTAATAATTAATTTCAATTCAGTATCCAAGCCTTTTTTTTTTTTTTTTTTTTTGAGTTACCATTGATACACTGACTAGAAAGGCTATATAACATTTATGGGGAAAAGATAATTTATTAGAAGTTAAAATTATATTTGTTTTGTACATATAATTTAACACTTAGAAGTCATTTGTGTTTCTTAAGTGTCTTGCCAAAGCATTCATTCAATGTGAATGCAAAGACTATTAACATGCTGCCCTTAACGTTTGAATTCATGGAGTTTAATAACTTATCATTTGGCAGTGACTGTTCTACTGTTCTCCTTTTATATGTAGCCAAGCTAAGTGTTTTCTCTTGTACACAACACTACTGAAAAAGTAAAATTAACTTCTGAGTCAAGATCCTCCAAACATATACAGCCCAGTGCACAATTTTATTAGCTTATAAAATATATGTTGTTTATTCATGCAAATTAAACTAAATGATAAAGTTATTTATATTCTCAAATATCCACCAATGGTATTTTTAAGGATAGATGAAAATAATTACTGACCAAATATTACAATGACCCCAAAAAATGCTATAAATGAAAACTTACAACCAACAATGATCTAAGAAATATATTTATAGGAATGTAAGATTGGTCAAAAACATGTGGCAATGAAAAGGATCTTTAATTTTCATTCTACTAGTTTACTGTAAGAATGTTTTTTCTTTTCTCTTTTTTTCAGGAACTACTGTTAATAAATTGCAAAATTTGATGAATCATAAATATGTTTATCTAACTGAAACACAAAATCAACAAAATATAGAATATTGACTGTAATACATAATGATAGTACCTGCTTGGTGGAAAGCTCCATTGCTGAAATAATAGTTGGCTCCTAAAGAAGAAAAAGAAAATGTGAACTGTTTGATCAATTAGAAAGTCATTAATATCAATTAACACAGAACACCAAAATAAGCTTTTAGAGCATTAATTTCAGTGCCTACAAGAAGCAATATAAATGGGAAGTAAGATACATGGAGGAAGCTACATACATGAGTATTAAATATGTGGAACAGACAACAGGAGGGTATTAATGTCTTCCAGTCAAAGACATACAGATCTGTAGTTGATCAAGTTGAGTTATCGCTCATTGCAGTTAGGGAGACTATGGGACTGCCCAGCAAAAGAGTGTTAGAAAGAACACATATGTTTTGAGCCTCTGTTAGCTGATTTGAGGGAGGTTTCAAGCAAGTGGTGTTTGCTCTGCATGGGATGTCAAAGCAAGCACAGGTAATTCTATGATTAGGTCTCTTCATACATCTTATTTAGGAGGAGGGAAGAGCAGAATGAAGCTAAAGCAATATTTGGTAAAGCAGCAGCCATTATTCATATAGGCAGGATAGGGGTATATTTGGTCATTTCTTGGCAGTTTGGACAATGTTTATGGTCTTGTCTGTTTTCAGACAGGATTATAGAATGGTCTTGCTTTTTTCCTGATTCATCATGGTCACAGAGTAGCCTTGTCTGATACTGGTGTTCTGTGAGAATTTGTACACTCAAAGGAGAACACTGGCCTGTCAGTGCCAGGCCAGCTCCTAATAACAACAATGACAAGTTGATAGTATTAGGCTAGTTTCCAGCTGTCAAGGACTGTAAGAGCTCAGGGTAGGATGAGATTACTTTATTATTATCAAAATGACTGTTTAATGTGCAAAGGCCTACACTACACATTTTTACCAGAGTACATGATCACTTCAATTTCTACCAACAGGCTATCCAGAGATAATAACTACAGAAGTGATAACCACCAATATATTCTGATGAGTGTTCTGCTGAAGCCTATCATGAACACATAAATATCACTCTTTGATTAACTTAGACCACCAAAAACTATCCACCTGAACACTTAGCTTATATTCTCTCAGATTTACTTTCATTGAACTGTGCTCCATTGTATCAGTGGACATACTAAATATTAAGAAGGAGACTGCTTGAGGATTTCAGAGGTGGCTGATGAGAAAGGGGCTTAGGTGGGAAGAATAATCTTAAAAGGCCTGATTGTGTAGGTGACTAAAGCTGAGCCCTGAGCCAAGTGTGAAGAGTTGGATTCTGAAGCCACACTGCATAGATTCAAATGGAAACCTGGCCACAAGTATGATGGTAGGTGAGGTGTATAACCTCTCTGTAATTCAGTTTTCTCATCTTAAAAATGAGTATAATAGTATCTTCCCTGTAGGATTGATGAAAAGATTAAATTTGAGTTCATAAATGCAAAGTACTTTACAAATGTGCTCGGCACATAGTGTTTATTCAAATCTCTTTGTCTTTCTCTCTCTCTCACATACACACAACCCCCATATCTTTTACTTGCTTTAGTTTTTTCTCTAGTGCTTATCACTATCTAGAAATATACACACGCATATTGCATTAATGGATATATATGATATATGTAACAACATATATATGATATAAACATAACATTTATCTTGTGTCTTGTGAGTTTCCCCTTATACCCCAAAGCAGTGTCTGAGGTAAGGTCTTATCTGCAGGTAGGGAGCAGGAATGAGGAAGGAAGGATTGACAGGAAGGAGAAAAAGTCAAAAAAAGATATGTTATGGAAGTCACCACTGAGACAGAAAATCTGGAGATAGTAGACTGTGACTCTCAAAATTGTCCACTGAGGTTTGTACCAAAAAAAGTATTTATTCAGTCCATTACTCATTGGATGCCCACAGGAATGTTAAATCTCCCACACCTCTAGCTGGGACTCCTGTCCTTTTGCCTGCTATCAGAGAAGTCCTGGGGCACACAGTGAGGCTGCGGTGGATGGAGATAAGGCTGACAGGATGTAAGCAGGGGCAGCAGAGGCATCTCATATTTTTTCTTTCTTGTCTCCGTAAGCCACCCCCCACCCCCACCCCCCACCCCCCACACTCTAATTTAGGAAAGGGATGTTTGGCTATTTCAGTCACTGCTATATTCCTAGCACCTGGGATTGTTTCTGGTATTTTTAAGTTCTCAAAAAAATCTGTTACATGAATAAATGAATGATGAAAGAATGCTCTACCAATTTCTCCTTTTCTCTCCTATCTCTTCCACTTTCCCCATTGCATTCTGTTCCTTCCACTTAATTTGTCTGAGCTAAAGGCAGCCTTTTTTTTAAAAAAGGTCTTTCCTTAATCTTTTTAGTTCAGCTGAAATTCCTTTGAAAATAATCTAAGTAAGGATTCTATACTCGCTGTCTTGTTCATGTCCCATTCAGCGCCATTCATTCCTCAGCCCCCTGAGGCTAGCCCCTCCCCTAGAGAGGTGGCCTGTGATTCTCAGAAGCAGAAGTCACCAATGAACTGTATTGGTGAATGAACACTTTCAGTCTATATTATTATTACTGGACTTCTTTGTTTTATATGGCATGACTGACTACTCATTTCTTTTGACTGCTTCCTCTATTAAATTTCATTATGCCTCAGAACTCTTATTTTTTTTTAAAGATTTTATTTATTTGTCAGGAAGAGAGAGAGAGAGAGAGTGTGAGAGAGTGCATGCGAGCGCAGGCACCCACAAACAGGGGGAGGGGCAAGAGGCAGAGAGAGAAGCAGGCTCCCCGCTGAGCAAGGAGCCTGATAGGAGGAACTCAATCCCAGGACCTTGGGATCATGACCTGAGCCAAAGGCAGATGCTTTATCGACTGACCCACCCAGGCCCCTGATTTCAACATCCTTAAATTAAATCCTAGAATTTCTTAATTAAAAGAAAATTATTTATTTTTTGGACCAGGAAATTAGTAACAGTTTGGAATAGGATGTGCTATTTGCTGCCTGCCGTTGAATTTTAATAGACAATATATTAAGATGACATCCATTTAAATAAGCTATGTTTTTTTTCTGAGAAATAGCTGGTGGTGAATATGACTTCCATTTAAAACAGATGTAGCTTCATAAGCATTTTTTCATGAAACTGGTTTCAATTGCAAAGTTAATTGGTGTTCGAGTAAAAATGAAATTAAAAACTTAGCATTTTTTCAAGATTTTCTATGACTCTAATTTGCCATATATTTTTTTCAGATATTTTAATCCAGTCCTTATTAAACTTTTGCGCTTGCAGAGCTTTTCAACCTGCTGATCCCAGGAGAATCCGACATAACTCCCAGGATGCTAAGCACGTGGACGCTCCTTTAGAATGAGTTAATAGACTACGTTTTGGAAAGCATCAATTATGTTTTACATTTGAATGAAAATTAAACTCTTTCATTTGTTAGCTCAGCTGTTCATGGAATATTGCATAAATTGAGTTTGAAATGCATGTGTTATCAATATAACTGCCTTGCAGTCCTTTGCAGTCAGTAGGACTATAAATAAAACCCATCGTACTAAAGGCATGGCAACTCTCAGAAGTAAAATCTTCCTTGGACTGGAAAGAAGATCCCACAGTTAGGTAGTAATACCTTACTTCTAATATTAATTTACTAGTAAAATTAATTTGTATAAAAACTTTAAAAATTTAAGAAATTAAGAAATTGAGGCTCAATTGACTTTAAACAAGTTGTTCAGAATCACTAGTAAATATGATCTAAATACAGATTTATGATTACAAGTAATACTTGGAATTAGGTTTGTGTCTTAGTACTTCAATACCATTTCAATACCATTTTGAATATGTAATGGCAATTTAAAATCATTTCCTATACCAATGCCAATTTTATTTCACCTCTTATTACCTATTAAAATTTTATTCTAAAATGGAAATTTTTGTTGCTGAGGAATATTTTTCTTTCTGTACTCTGATTTGGGATTTGATTTCACCCAGAATAAAAAAAGTCTCTTGGATGTAACTGAAACCACTGGAATGTTCTGTGATAGGCAGGGTGTTTTCCTAAAACCGATCTCAAGATGGCAATGGACATAGTACTGGCTTTAATTCAGGCTTTTATATGAAGTTTGGTTATTCGGCCAAGCAAGGACACATAATGAACATGGTCTCCTGGAGATGATATTTTGGTAAAATTAACTTGTTGGTTGACATTAAACTCTAAGAGTATCAGATACTACTATGACTCCAAATCTGTTCCTTGTCTATTTACTTTGTCAAAATACTGTTATGCTCAGTTTAACACTTTTTAATTTCATTTTATGTTAAATGAAATGACATGCAAGGCTCAAATAGAAATACAGAAACTATAACACTTCTCTGCTTGTTTCACTGTATATAGCAATTGCTTTAATGTGTTGTGTTTTTTTCCCTCCCACTACAAAATTAAACAAAGTTTGACAGTGAAATATTCCAATTGCTAGACCACAATATATGTATGAACTCTGCCTGATAGAATAGAATGTTAAAAGTAAATATTTCTCTAAACTCTGCCCAAATATGTTTTGTCTACTTGAGTGCCAAAGAAATAATAATGACAATAATGCATAACAGAAAATATGGGAGAGAACTGGAACATTTGTCTATGGAAGGAGATGTGTCCCAGGTTGCAAACAATCTTTTTATGAACGTGTAAATTCACAAAAAATCATTTCTCTACCAGCACAATATTATCTGTTTATATTTAATTGTTAGGGAATGATCAATAACCTTTCTCATGGTATCTTAAAGACCACAAATACGTCATTCCAATAGTTGTCATAGGCTTAATTCAGTTGTGTTATTTCTCTGGAAACTGCAAAATATTAACAAAATCTAATAGATATTAAATATTTTGCTTACAAGATTGTAGGCTTTCAACCTCTCAAGATTTTGTTAAGTCATTTAACATATTAGTTTAAATTAATATCTTTTCAAACTAGAATTTTTTATTAATGTACTAAAGAACAGAGCTAAGGTATGAAATATAAACTTAAAATCCTAGAGACACAGGGAATTAAATATACAACAACTGAAGGGAAACACACAACCGAAACCTGACAAATACAAAAGAGTCTGGAAATAATTAAGATACTTTTAAGTTAACATAATATTTCAATATTTCCTGTCACTTCATTTGCAACAGTGGCAGCAATATAAATTTCTAAATAGATAGAGTTGGTAATTTTTTTCTTTCCACTGGAGATTACTATGGGATATAGTCAGCAGGATAACTTGTTGCTGTTCCCAGTTTGTTTTCCACATATTCTGGTGCCTCACTTTAAGTCTGGCCTCCCTGAGGAAGACCATAAATTCTTTAATTTTTCATATTTCATTTTTTCATCAATACTGATTCCTTCATTCAACAGATGTTGGCTGAAAACATATTTTAGGCTCTGGAGACACAACAATGAACACAAGGCAGCAATTTACTTTTTCACCCCTCAGTGCCCGTGATTTATTTGCTAAATCTAAGGGGCTCTACATTATTACCACAGTCCACTTGGATAATCGTATTTTTGAATTTGTAGGCTAAAGTATCAATGTGTAAATATTGAAATGGGACTTTTATGAACAATAGTGATTAGTTATTACTTTGTACTAGATATAAAGTAAGGCCAAAGTACATGACTTAAAAATCAGAATAGAATTATGATGATTTTTATTATTTTGAAGAGTTAAACCAAGGATTAACAGAAAACTCCACTGGAAATGTGGATTACTTTTAGTGTAGCTAAGTTAAAACAATAAAATTGTATTAATAAAATCTTGAGCATAGTATCTGGCACCATCCTGGATGTTTTATGTAAGTGTCTCTAATTTTTCTAGCTTCCTTGCG
The DNA here is from genome assembly GCF_017311325.1 of Ursus maritimus. Classification (NCBI taxonomy): domain Eukaryota; kingdom Metazoa; phylum Chordata; class Mammalia; order Carnivora; family Ursidae; genus Ursus; species Ursus maritimus. Next base: position 76,978,770 of record NW_024425563.1, on the reverse strand, counting down.
AAGCAGGTATTACATTTGCTGCTTCACTGATGGGTAAGCACAAAGAGACCAATAAGCGTTCCAAAAAGAAAAGCTATGTAGATGTGATTGAAGAGCCCAAACTATTTCCACCAGAACACTGCTTAGTTTATTACAAGATATTTATGTCCTGATTGACCAGTTATCTGTTTCAGTGCCGATAATAATTTTAATTGTATGAGTATATATTCAGAGCTTGCCATTTTCTACTTCATTTTTTCTTCAAAATATTCCTGAATAGTGAGCAAGAACGCACGGTGGGTTAAAAAAATGATCCAATGTTTTTCCATTTTCTGCCTATCCTTCTAATTCCAGTTTATTTTGCCGTTACAAATGCCTCGTATGTTTGCACTATTCTTTTAATAAAAACCGAAGTAACACCTTTTATGGGCATGTATTTCCCTGTCATATCTCATAAATAATTCATATCAAGGTGTGCTTCAGTTGAAACTCTTCCTATTAGCTAGCAACCTAAAAGAAACAACAGATATTGTGGTATATGTTATATTACTTTGGTTCTCCTCTCTCACTTCAACCCATATCCTGCTTTCTCTATCCCCAATAGTACACAAATTTACCTGGCCCATCTGTGATTCTGGACAAAGGAACAAATATCTATGTATTTCTCTTTGTCGGAGACTAGGAACCCATAACATATCTGCCACCAGTCACATAAAAACCTCAAACCTCTTTTGCTAACAAATGATTTAAGAAAATGTGATTAAAATAATTCATGAATAAGCTAAAAAATGACTGAAATGTCTTCATTTCCCTGTCATTCCGACTGATTGTTTTCCTTTAACACATTCATGGAAGTTATCTCTCATCCCAGTTATATCATAATGCATGAAAGAGGAGATTTGGGGGTGGGAAGCAACATGAGTTTATTCACTGAGGTAAGTCATATAAATAATAGAAAATGTAAATCATATATTTTATTATTGAGAAAACAAAATATGAGCCAAGAATATATTTCTTTACATTTTTAGATTTAACTAGCATTGAAAGCTTCAAGGTTTATTTTGACTAGTGTCTGGCTTTCTAATTGACAAGCTAATTAGAAGGGTATGCTAGACTCCTTGTCCATACCAAGTTCAGTGTGCAGCTGTCCTGAGGGAAAGACATACAAGTGAACTTGTTGACACTTGAAATTAAGCAGCACTCACCCGAAAAACTGTCATTTCTTCCAGCAGAACTTCTTCTAAATCATGCCAAGTCTCCTTAGGAATTGAAACTACTTTAAGAACGGTCCCAACATCTTTGAAAGAAAGTGGAGGAGGAGAAAACAATTTAAATAGATCTGAACAAAGGATAGTGTTAATGAATGGTATCAGTATTTGACTAGAAAGAACATTCTGACCTCAGTCGTCCTTTTATTTTTCTGTTATAGCAGTAATAAAATATATATTCAAATGTATTTCGTGCAACTAGATAAACCATGAACATAACTGTGGAATACACACAACTGAATTTTTAGAAATATATGAAGCTTGGAAGAAGGCTTTATCCTGAACTTGCAAAATTAAAAAATATATATAATAATCACTAGGTTGAATTAATTGTGTTTAAAAATTTTTTAATCTCCACTGTCAGGTGTCTCAGGGAAAAAAAAAAAAAAACTAAAAAAAAAAAAAAAAAGATACTATTAATTTGATATGACAGGTTTTCCACTCTTGAGAAGTCAGGGACTCCTTGTGAAGACTTAATGCAGATGCAAAACACAAGGAATGTTGTCAAGCAAGAGTAGTCAAGAGCTTCCAAGCCTTGCTGCTCATCCTCCTGCCACCTGGAAGCCTTTAGTACTTATAGGCCCCTAAAGACAGCTCAATGACCATTAAGTGATGAATGACAATAACTTGATTTCCCAAAATAAACACCCTGGATTACTTGTTCTGGTGGTTTTTTCAATAATGGTTAAGCAGGTTTGGTTAATAAATTGGTTTGATTAATGTCTTGAAAAACCAATTTTAAAGTACTAAAGAAATTTAAAATTCAGGAGCATAAATCACAAGAACTATGAAATTGGATACACTGTATAGAGATTTAAAGCACTGTTTATACTAATTCTCATTGTGAAAGGAGACAAAATGTTTTAAGTAAAAGAGCTGTTGCTTTTACTGTAAATGGCGTTAAGAGGATACTATTTTTCCAGTATTTACAGACATGTTTCTATTCGTTGATAGAATGAAGCACAGAATCTTATTAAAATTTAAAAAAAAAATGGACTCTTCAACATTTCAACATTCCAGTTCCGATCAGCTGATCAATTATTTTTAGCTTCAACTGGCTCATTTTAATCCAGTTCAACTGACTCATTTGAAAAGAGAATCATCCATCAGAAAAATAATTTAAGGTATTCACTGAATAACCACTGATAACCGTTTTCAGGGCATCAATACAATGTGCTTTGTGAGATCAAGAAAAGTTGCTAGTGAAGAAAAGAAAAAAAGAAAATTTGCTAGTGTGTCCCTTGTAAAGTGAAACAAAACAAAACAAAACAAAAAAGGCCCTCTGTTAAGAGGTTACTTCTATGTTTATAGGACTTTAGACTACTCATGACACCAAGATGAAAGGTAAATTAGGTTAATCTACTCAGTGCCTCTGATGGGTTTCCAGTGTCCAAACATAACTTTATCTGTGTTCCAGATCTAGTTTTACCGAGTAGTATTTCAAACAATTTCACACAAATTGAATCAGATTACTCAATTAGGATCAATATACTATGATGTGCAATTCAGTTAAAAGATAAAATTACTGTAATCAATTTACTTTGCTGACAGATGACCCTGGTCTGTACTGACCGATAGCCATCCACATCTTCGGACATTCAACATACTCATGAAACTGGTTCCTTTAAAGACAGCTTGTGTCCAACAGGAATTAAAAACTCATGATTAGATTTCTTTGGTCAAATAGCCGGAAACAAGCCTTTGCTGCACAAAGAGTGAGGGACTCCTCAACATGTTTAGGCCAGAGGTGAAAAAAAAGGTAAGTGTGACATTACTGAATAAACTTAATTACTCCGTAGATAGATCTAGTTATATTTTGACATTAATTGAATACAAATCCTATCATCTTATAATTTCTAAAGATTTATATAACCTGAAGTTGATACTTAAAATTCATTGATTTTTATCCAACTCTTGAGTCTCAAAGGGACTCTCTTATTTGATAAAATTTCTCACTCATTAAAGTAGACTGCACTGTATTGCTCAGAATCTGACACTGTTACACCTGATAACAAGTATTTCACAATTTCGTTATAAAACTTTAAATCTTTAAAGCACTTACCACACAACTGCCATTCCCCTGTAGTTAATTCAGTTTTTTTCTGTTTCTCACCCAGAGAAATACATGCTATTATACAAGGTTTCAGAGGAGCAGTCACTCTGCTTCTCATTGATTTATGTCAGTTAACAATGCTAATGGAGACTAGGAATTTATTGCCTTGGAATCTGACCCTAACTAGCAAGTTTCAGTTTTGTAACTGGTGCTTTCAAAATAGTATTAATGAAGAGAGAAGGGGGAAAATATATCATAATAGCAATGGGATTCATTCTGAAAATATACCTGTAAAAAGTTTGTTGGTAATCATGGGATTAGTAAAAAAAATTCGTTAAATTTCTATAGAAATGGAATTAAAATGTTTCCGGTGAATCTTTAGGTCCATTTTGTTGTTCCTCTGATGAAGTTTTTTTTGTTTTGTTTTTTGTTTTCTTTTATTGTATGGCAAAAACACTAAACAAATTTTGTTGCCAAAATTTATTTGCTAGAAGATCTGCACTCTATGATAATTTTAAAGTTCAGGTAATTTTGCATTAATGTAGTCCAGAAACATTAGTGAATGTCTTGGGAATTTTACCATGGTTTGAGCAATACATCTTTGTTCTAAAAAGCCAATGGATAGAAAAGAGTTATGATTCAATCATAGATACTGATTGTCTACCTAATCATTAGCTTTACCCGACTGCATTTATCAACTTTTGATTGAAAAGGAGATTTGGCTTAAATCAATATATATATCAGTTTGTTACTTTTTTAGTAACACACTGTCATGGTGGATGTTCAGGTTTTTTAGTTGTTTATTAGAGGTTAGCTGTATCTCGACAGTGATTATAAAAACTTCCTTCAGTTCTTAGCACACTCAGTCCATTAAACAGTATTTTGGAAGGAAATTTAGAGCTAAAATCAAAATATTTACCTGTTCCAATAAACATAACATCATATTGGCCATCTTCCGCATCCACTCGATCTACTACGATTTGTGTAAATTGATAATTTACATCTGTTTTGATCATTATTGGGCGGTTATTAATAGGAAACACTGGATTGTACATAGCTGGATGACTTCTTGCAAATGTTATAACATCATCAGGAAGGTCTTTTGTAGAGTCAAATCCACCAAATGTTTTACTGGGACACTATTCAGATAAAGAGAAGATCTTTTGATTAAAATACAGTAAATAGAATAATAAATTAGAAAATAATTTATGACCTCAATGGTCATAAACTAAATCTAAACCTGTCATTATTTCTTTAAAGTAACTGATAAAATAAAACATAATGTTACTAATATTAGTAGATGTAATATATAGCATATATTTCCTAAACATCTCTTAAATCTCAATGGGATTTAGTTACATCACCATTTCTTACCAAGAACTACAAACACATCTAATGAATTCAGTGTACAGGAGTGTGATGCCTCTGTTAGTGGCAACACGATATATTTTACCAATATGGTGAAGTATCTGAAATAAAAAATGGAATATGTTACAACTAAATGTAATTAATAATCAGATTAGAGAATCTCAGAATAATTTTCTTGGATACTTTTTTTTTCCCTATGACATCATGTTAAAATACAAATGCTCTTTTCAAACTGAAAGATAATATAAACATTCTTTATTCCTTTGTTTCTAACATAACCCTGAAAAAGTACCACAAAAAACTATCAGTACTACCTCATTAATAATTAATTTAAAAGATAAGGAAATGTGTTATTCATAGTGTTTAACAATGTCCATGGCCCTGAGACTGGCCAATCAGGGTGGACCAAGCTGAACAGATGACGGGCACAGAGAAGCACAAAGGATGCGCTGTGCTACACTGGCATAACGTCACCTCTCAATAGGAACACTCCCCATAAGGCAATAAAACAAAAATGAGAAAATTCATATTTCACTGGGTCTCTTTTCACTGCATTTAGTGATGTGGCACAAGCATTCAGAGTACAACATCTCCAGTCTCTTGCCTTTTGTCTTATACCTACGTAACTTTTTGCCACTTAATGTAAGAGCTTGGGAACTGAACTGTAATTAAGAGACGTTCTTGATCTTACAAGAGACTTAGGAGGAGAAATCAATAGTCTTTGCCGTTACCTTGATACAGGTCATTAATAATTCATGGGAAATGAAATAAATAAACTTGTTTTGAAATGGGAACAGTATCAATCTATCTCTGAATATATATGTATGTTGTATATAGAGACGCACACAATAATAATACACCAATACAACAGTTAGTAAGTTATAAAATTACTTATTTAATATAATATGTTTCACTTAGTATGTTTTTCTCCACTAGTGTTGACAAGATGACTATTCTCAGATGCCACTTCTTTTGATTTAATGAACTCATTCAAGTGAATCTGATTTATTGAGTTAGGTGTTTTGTGCTTCTGGTAGCCCTTTTCTATTTCCTAGATTAGGCATTACTCTCTGCTTCTGTCTTTCACGGTTGGTGGTGCATACTGTTGACTTAATTTCCCATGTTTTAACAACTCTCTGAGTAATGAGTGAGAACACAGGCTCTAGAACCAAACTGCCTGAATTGAATCGTGGTTCCTCTCCTTGCCTCAGAGTCCCCATCTGTGAAAAGGAAACAATAGCATAATTTCTAATGTCTATCATCAACTGCAAATATAGTGTATAGATATTCAGATCAAAACTTCTGTATCTCTAATTTCTAATGTCTATCATCAACTGCAAATATAGTGTATAGATATTCAGATCAAAACTTCTGTATCTCTAATTTCTAATGTCTATCATCAACTGCAAATATAGTGTATAGGTATTCAGATCAAAACTTCTGTATCTCTAATAGCAGTACAATATCTAGCACAGCGAAGGAATTCCATCAAGTTTGAAGTGAAACTAGAAAGAGTCAGGTTATACTGAGAATACACTCGTATTAATGAGCCATAGAGATATAAACAGCCATAGGGATATAAAACTCATCACCAACAAAGTAAAAGCAGTTTGCCATTAAGAAATGGGAGTAAATATCTTGTACTTTTTATAAAACCCATTGGACTTCATATAATCAATATTTCATCTTGTTTGTTCATTCTTCTGACAGCCTCTATAGGTTTTTTATCTGTAAGAACCATCAGCTAAAAGTAATATTTATGAAATGCAAAATTTTCAATTTGCTCATAAAGAAGTTTATAGAGAAAAACAAGACGAAAACCTCACAATTAATAACATATGTAAAACATAAATTACTTAAATTTAACAGAACAAACAAAACTGAAGTAAAATTAAAGTCAAATATAAGTTTTTCCATCACATGAAGTTACTTCCTTAGAGATTCTTAGGATTAGAAACGTTGCACTTAAGTGGATGTTCAGTGCAGGTATACTATGGCCTCTGCCATCAATGATAACTTCACTCATTTTCTGCCATATTGAAGTCTTTGTTTTTTTTCTCCCTACTTTAAATTGCAGATTCAAAGCTGGTTTTATTTTGAGTTCTCTCCATTTTTTTTTTTAAGGCTGAATGTGCCCCAGGGTTGCTAGAGGGAAAAAGGAGAGGTGAGCAAGAGTAGACAGTGTCTGTTAAAATATGTAGGCCCTGCTCTCTCTCTGAGATTTTTCTTGCATTTCTTCTTTACCTACTTGAAGGATATGTCCCATTCCCAAGGGAAAATAATATCGATTTAAAACTTTTCTTCCTCCTATTTAATGGGCAATCCTTGAAGCCTTCATTATAATTAGGAAGAACAAGTTCAGATTATCCTAATTGTTTCAACTCTCCATGAAGGCCATTTTCAGAAAACAAAATAAATAAGGCTACCCATTCAGCTTCTACTTCTCAAAAATTATGGTTATTAATAACTGGTAAGCACTGAACTTAACCACTGATGTCTGTAAAAAACGTTTTTAAATGGAGAATTCCACAGTATCATAGAAAATCCTTGCTTTGCCATGTTTATAGTCCTGGTACCTTTGTTTTATATTATCTATACTTAATACCTGTTTGTAGCTGCTTTTTTTTTAACCTTTGGTAGAAATTTATCCCTTTGCTATTTTAAACACCTAGGCCATAATTAATTAATTAATTAATTAATTAATAAAGGGGGGCACCTGGCTGGCTCAGTCTGAGGAGCATGCAACTCTTAATCTCAGGGTTGTGAGTTCAAGCCCCACACTGGATACAGAGATAACTAAAAATAAATAAATACATAAATAAATAATAATTTAAACACCTAGGCCACTTACAGTTCCTGGTCGTGGGTAGGGGACTCTTCCTTGATAAGGCACCCACTGATAGTTGGGACCATCCCTGTGAGCATATGGACCAAGGAAGACCCTTCTCACATCACTCATGCTATACATACACACAGCTGACCCCTTGAAGATGTTACTAAAAAAGGGAGACAAAAAAAAAAAAAAAAACACAACAGACTTTCATCCTTATACAGTGGTAAAACAACTGTTTTTAAGTTGTTCTAAGTTCTTAAATATCAGATATCAATTATCAAACCTTGAACATAAATTCAATCTCAAATAATATTTGGTACCTTTTTCAGTCATGTGTATATATTTTCACAATACACAAGAGAACAAATTATGATTGCTCAAAAATAGAAGGCATAAATGAAACCATATTAGTACTCATAGCACATATATTTATACATACAGACAATACATGATATGAAGATACACATTCATATACATAAACTTTGGTGGGAAAACACCTACACATGATCTTCTAAAGTAGATATTCTAAAGTAATATTTAAATTTGTAATATATAATTTTGATATCAAATAGAAATAAAAATATAAACTTTGTAATATGTTAAGCCTCAAGCATGATTACTAAAACCAGAGAACTTCTAAGCAAGCAAGAATGTTTCAGAAGTCATTTTATAAGCTGAAACTGGTACAGAAAATGAACAGTTAACCTCAAAGGATGTGTTACATTATATTATTTTTAACTCCCAAACCACCAAAAGCATTACAGACAGTAACAGAGTCTGATTTGTGTGAAGGCATTTAAAACGACCTCTTCCTAACTCAGAAAATTGTTTTAAGTTAGTAGCTGTTACATCCTACTCAAAGTGGAGTATTATAGCAATTATTCCCATCATTTTACTTGACAAAAAGCAGGTACCTGAAACAAACTGGAAGTTTGCCATGAGCTGCCACAGTTTTCCATTTTATTTTACTTATATAAATACAGCTTGAGAGATGTACTTATACAAAGATATAAAACAGTTGTGCACACTTAAAATATGGACTGCTTATCTTTTAACCAATCTCTCACCACAGAAAATTACCTATAAATCATACCAAATGAAAAACATGTGTTTACAAGGGTTTATTGCTGGAAACTGTTCCACATAGACAACGTCTGGTAGAGTGCAAGCTGCATGAGGGAAGAAAGATGCCTGGTAGCTTTTCTGTAACATCAATTATATATTGCCTGGTCCTTGACACATAGTAAATCTCAGTAAATATTTATAGAATTTAATAATGATATTTTCAAAATGAAATAGCAAATAGTTAGGCGCATGCTATTCCTACAGATTCAGAAACACTGGCGGCAAGGCCTAGCATGTTCTCTGGGCAACTCTGATGGATGCTCAGATGGATGTCGGAGAACCACTGTACTAAGTAATGAGGAAGCAGAAGGAATGGATTAATGTCTGTTTAGTTTTAACAACTCCAGGTAATATAAATTTTATACTGAATGTGATAGTCAGGAGATAATTTTATACTGAATGTGACTGACAGCAAGAGCCTCAGGAAGATGGGTAATGGAGAAAGGAGGCGGGTGAGGAGAAAGTGAAGGAGGAGAGAAGGAGGGGAGGAGGAGAGTGAAGGAGGAAAAAGGGGAAGAGAAAGGAGAGGCAAGAAGTGTTTCACTTGCAGTTTATAGCACTATTAACTCTGATCAAAACTCAGATTTCTGCTTTTCAGAATAGTCTACATCTCACTCAGATGTTAAAGTCAAAGCTATACATAGAACATGACACATTTTTCATCCTATTTAGAGTGACGATATTCTTTGCTAAAATTTATTTTTTTAAAACAACTATTTAGGTCATAACTTATTTTAACCATTGAAGAATCTACAACAGATCAGAGGTTAAGCCAACACTGTTCTTTCAAAAACACATTTTCAAAAATTACGGATACTTGTAAAGCACCGTCTAAAGACATGAAGTTTCTATGTTAATAAGAGAGTAAAATATTGTTTACCTGGAAGTTGTAAACACTCCATATACAATTGGATTCTTAGGATCTTTAGAATTCATTAGGAATACATCCTCTGTTTGAAAACAAAATTAGGAAAAGTTGCATTTTGAGGTTATAACAAAGTCTGAACAGATACTCTCTGTCCAACATCAGCAACTTACGCAATTCATCAAAGTGAGTGTCGATGCCATTTGGACCTGGCACCGAGCAAATCAGACGAGCTTTGAGGAACGTTGTCCACTTATTCACCAGACTTCTGTGCCCCCCGAAGTCATTCTGAAAGGAGAGAACACAGGTTTTAGGAAATGTGCATGTGAATGATCATTTCAAATATTTCTCTTATCTTCCTATCTTGAGACAGATGTACAATTTATTTCTCAAAATAAAAGTAATTCTATTATAGATCCAAGTAACTATGTTTTCTTATTATATTTTGGTCAAAGCTATTCACTCAAACTTTATTCAAGGAATGACTCACAACATACAATGAATATACTGGCACATGATACACTTCATGAGTATTTACTGAAGGGAAGAGTAAATGCATACCTTGTAACCCACACTGAAAATAGATCCCAAACGAAAGCATATCGCACTGAATATTTTATAAGTTAAACAGCTGAAACAATTTGACTTTACAAACAGCACACTGAAAAAGTATTTGTGTAAGCCTTAATAAAGGAAATTCATTTACCTCCTCACTGATAATGAAACTAAATTTTTACTTAATGTAGCGATAATTCTATTTATGATAGTGTTTATTTACTGGTAACTTAGAAGTCTTTTAAAATAATATTTATGTGCATATGTTTGAAGGAACATGACTGCTCCTTCAAAAACGTAACAATGATTTATATTTTGTTTATATAATTCTATCTACTATAAAGATTTTTTCTTAACTCTTGTAAATAGTGCTTTTAAATATGATTTATATTTTTTGGAGAGGATTCTCATATATTTCACATATTTTTGTATGTTTCCAGATTGTTAAAACTTCTAATTTTCCCATAACTTAATATACTAAGAGATAAATAATTAGATCATGACTAGGGAAGGAAAGATGCTAACCAACCCCCCCAATAGAGATCTTCAAAAATTGCCTATTTCCTTAAAAAAAGAAAATTCCATTGAAGACAATTATTGGATCTGGCTTTGTGATTTTCTTGAGATGAAAGGTTTGAATATATAATAGCAGTTGGCTTTATTCATAGTGTGTATATATGCTGCATTATACAGCATAGTGAGAATGAATGGTACTGTTATATCTTCACACTGATACTAACTAATCCATAAACATTTATTGAGCAATTTTTATTCTATATATCTAGCATTAAAATGTAATGTATCCAATTTTGTGTCACACAGTAAATGAATTACCTTAAAGTTCAGAACTTCACAATTACATCTGTGTGTTCACATCTATGTACATAGGATGCTATAATCAATTTATAAAATCAAGCTTTAATGCTTTTCTCTCTTAACATTAATGTTTTAGCTATTCCAACAACAAACGTCCATTCAAAAGTTACACATTGTAGGAAACTAGGCTATGTCTGAGAATACAAAACAGTATGTTCTCTACATAACATGAAAACAACAGTATTTCCTTAAAATTTCAAAGCTTGTTTAATATAAGTATGAAATAATGTGTCACAGCCTCTACCTACATGTTTTCCTGTGAAGAGTCACTCATAAGCAACTACGTTTTCAATCTTTCTTTACTATTTAAATATTTGTAGTGATCAATCAAGATTTTGAGCCATATTTTTCATTGTACTTGCACATAGGTGGAAAATAAAAAGAAATAAAACCATGATTGGACAGTGAAATCCTCAATTGTTCTTTTCTTTACCTCACCTTGCATATCTGACCTATTCTAGCATGAGTGGCTTTTCCAGTGTGTTCTCCATCTATCGCATTTTCACGGAAGAAAAAATATACTTTGTCATCTTCAGGGTTGTCACTTTCTGGGATGAGGTGGGCACTAATGAACCTTGGATCTGAGAGACAAATTACAGCATATATATTAATTCACAATTAGATAAATAATACCATTCATTATAGTCCATTTTCACTTTCTCTTCACTTCCTTTTGACATATTTCAAGAACTAATCTTTCCTTAGTTCAGAATTTTCAGTACATGTGAACTATTCTTTATGTATTTTAAAGTATGTTACAAATCACCTTATGTTGCAAAAAAAAATTCTTTTTTTTTTTAAAGACTTTATTTATTGGACAGAGAGAGAGAGCACAAGCAGGTGGAGTAGCAGGCAGAGGGAGAGGGAGAAGCAGGCTCTCCGCTGAGCAGGGAGCCTGACACGGGCTCAATCCCAGGACCCTGGGATCTTGACCTGAGCCAAAGGCAGTCGCTTAACCAACTGAGCCACCCAGCCTCCCCCCAAATTCTTTAATTATTTTTTGTAAAGTTAGGAATAGAGGCAGAAATCCTCAGTGTGAGCACACAGTGCAAATGCATTACTGGATATTAAAATATTTTGCAAACGGTAAGTGTTACAAATATTGCTTATTGACATCATCACTATTATCCTTCCTTTTAAGCATAAAATAGTTTAAATCAAAGTACAAATGGGTGTTCCAGTTTCCAGCAAAGACTGGATGGGAGGAAGAGAGATCTACATAAAATAACAAAAAACCACGTCCTGTTGGTTTCAGTAAATGGTACCATTATTTACAAGGCACTCAAGCCACCTTGGTATTCTGGTGCCACCCTTGCATCCTCTGCCTCTCACAACCCACATTCTATCCAAGGCATATCTATCACCTTTTCTTACCACATCCTCTACAACCAGTCTTTCCCAGACCACCATGGCCTGTGATGGACTCCTAGTAGTTTCCTTGTTTCTACCATACTGATCCTGCTCTATTTCTCCACACAGCAATCAGAGTGAACCTCTGATATGTCACTTCCCTCTCTAAGCCCTCCTACATCTTTCCAAATCACTCACAATAAAATAGAAAATCTTTCCTGTGACCAGACCCCAATTATGGTCTAGTCCCTGCTACCTCACAAGCCCTTTTTTTCTACCTACCCTTACTTTCCTAACTTACTTCTAGTGAACCATACCACTTCCTTCCTGGTTTTCGAACAAGTCAAGTACTCTCAGTCCCGCCTCAGATTTTCCTCCCTGTGTATCTCTCTGCCCTCATCTATTACAATGACTGGATTCCTACTTTTACTCAGGTCTTTATTCAAATATTGCATTATCAGACAGATCTTTGAGGACTATCCTTTTAAAGCACTGAAATCCTTATTTTTGGTTATTAATTTGCACCATTATTTTTCTTCCTAACATTATTAAACACCTGCGATTTCTTGATCTTTCTTTAGCTCTAATCTTGTTTATTATTGTCTGTCTCTCTCCCCACCCCAGTGGAATATAAATTCCAAGAGAACAAGGACTTGGCACATTTTGTTTGTTGCTAAAGGATCCTAAAGGCTAAAACACAGTGGTCATTCAGAGAATATCTGTGCAAGGAGGGAATGAGAGAAAAAAGAATAAAAACAACAACAACAACAACAACAACATAAGACTGGCTAGATTATGCAGAAGATATATTAGCAATGTTCAGAGCCTCATTTAAAAGACAAACAAGGGGCGCCTGGGTGGCACAGCGGTTGAGCGTCTGCCTTGGCTCAGGGCGTGATCCCTGTGTTCTGGGATTGAGCCCCATGTCAGGCTCTTCTGCTGGGAGCCTGCTTCTTCCTCTCCCACTCCCCCTGCTTGTGTTCCCTCTCTCGCTGGCTGTCTCTCTCTGTCAAATAAATAAATAAAATCTTAAAAAAAAAAACAAATAAAAATAATAATAAAAGGCAAACAAGACAAAACTTGGTAAATAACTGGGTTGATGTGGTTGTGATTCATACAAACTTATAAAAGTATATAATAGCTTCACTGGCTTTAAGATGTAATATACTAAGAAGCTGAATTCATCTCACTGAAAGCACTTAGGACATTGCAGGTATTTAAATTCTTACAATAATCTACCTGATTCACTCCCATGATGTATTATGTTATTAAGTTAGAAATGAAATATGCACACATAGGTCAGTACCATACTTGAGATACCAGGGAAGAGGTCAGAACCCTGAAACTAGCTTTATCCATGTTATTTAGTCCTAATCTTTACACCTGTGTATAATCATCTTTATCACATGTTCTATGCTTGTAACCTTTTTTTTAACATTTGCTCTGGGACCATGCGCTTAGGGCTGCACTCCACTATCCTACTCAGGCAAATTATACAGACTTTGTAAGTCATGTAAAACATAGGATTTATTACCTGTTCATATTTGAAGTTCAGTGTGCCAGTGGAATAAGAGTGGGGAAATAACTTAGAAGTTGGACTCACTAAGCACCAGAACTTTTGTAAGATACATAAAATAATACACTACTTCAATCTGAGTAATTGTTGCAAAGCTTGTTTTTCTTTATAAATTTTGACTTGTTCATACACATAAATATGTTTGTATATATGTGTTTGTGTCTTATGAGGAATGTTGAGCAGAATAACTAATGTGACATGGCAGGAACTGGTATGCTACAAATCAAAGAATTCGTACCCTACTGATGAACTTAGGCTCCCAGAAATGCAGCATTGTGTGTGTGTTTGTGTGTGTACATATATAACACAAACCTACATGTAAAAGAATTCAGTCCAGTCACTTGCAACTTCTGTGAGCTTTTGGCAAGGGTCTTACCTCTCAGATCTGAGATGGGTTTATTTCCCACTGGGTTTATTTCAAATTGGATTCTATTCACTTTGCCTGTCATAAATAGTTCATATTAAAATAAATATTTTGAACTTAAATAGTGCATGTGAAACATCTTTGTAAAATGTTAACAAATGTATTATATTATGTCATTATGATAATAGTGAAAGGAAGGCGTAATCACATGCTAAATTTGGAGTCTCATTATAATTCAGCTACAAAATTAGAATAAAAAATCATACATTTTTCTTTAATACTAGAGCAATGAAGGAGAAGTTCGTCTAAATATTACCTTCCAAATGAGTATATTTATTCACACAAATACTTGCATAACTTAAAGAATTTCAAGTAATCAAATCTAGCTATTTTATTTGCTCACAAATATACATATAGGACACCGCGTAGAAAGCAAAATGAATAATATATATCCCTGTTCTCAGAAAGTTGTAATTTACCAAAAGTCATATTAGAAGCACAAAAATGACAAGAAAGCAAACAATATTTGACATGTGCAGATATTCTCTTCGCTTGGTGTCTGGGTATGATAGAAGGCGTTATCAAGCATCACGTTTCTCCCTCTAAAATATGTGAAGAAAATTATCATTTTACAAGCGTGGACTCTAGTGGGAAATAATTCAAGCAAGTTATCAAGCACATTCATTGTTGAAAGGGCCTGCAATCCTAGTCTCTTCTTCAATATTTGATACTATAGGCATGGAGGACTTCGTAGATGAATTAAGTTTGACATAGCTTCCGAAACAGCCAAAACATAAATTATACATAGAAAAAAAACCCAAATTTATTAAAATAAAAAAAGAATATCAGAGCAAAACAATGTCAATCTAATGTAATTTGTCTTTAAGAACTTGAGGATATGTTCTATTCTTGGAAAAACATTCATCCCTATTTCAAAACAAAATAAGTCTCTAGTTAATCTCTTTTAAAAATTTAAAAGGATTCATTCTATTACTCCAAATTTAGAAAATCTTCTCTATGGTCAAAAACTTCTCACTATACCTCTTCAATCCCTCAAATTTCACCTTCCCCTTCCTCCTATTCTCTTGGTCTATTGCTCTCCTCCCTGGTGAATTCTTATCCAATCCAAACCTTCTAATCAATCACTCTAATTGCCTTCTCTGTTATCCTCGAACCTCATGGCCTCCTGAACCTCTACTGCACCTTCCTTACAAAACCCCAGAACTTTTTACCCTGTGTTCCTATATCTAAGCAAGGATGATGAAAATCATATAATCATAGTAAATGGATATGCAATTTATCCTAAACAAGAATCTTGGTGTTGCTAAGGAATTATTTTATTTACTTTTAGTGGCTTACTACAGATTTATTAAAAGCAACTCTTTAAAATCATTCTGATTGTCTTCAAATCAACTACTGCACCATCCCTCTCTTTATTTCTAAAGATGGACTTACTTGCTCTACTCATAGAACCAAAACCATTTAATGAGAACTCTCTCCTTTTCCTTCCTTTACCCTGATCCGCAATTTTTCTTTTCTCTTTCTGTGGAAAAACGATCTCTCCTCATTTCTTAGTCTAAAGCCTCTCTCTATTTGCTTTCAATCCAACAATCGACAAAATATTGCTCCAATAACAATCTCTATTCTTCATGTAATCATGCACCATCTATATTTTCATTCATCAAATCTTTTCTAGATGCTTACTCTATGCTCTGGATTGTGGAACATTATGGGATATTATAATGAAATGTTTTCTGTCTGTGAGGAAATACCAACAATTAAACAGTGATCATTAACACTGCACAAAAAGAACAAAAGCAAGAGTTTGGAAAAATGCAGGAAATAGAAAGGAAAATTAATCTTGCCTTAAAGGAATTAGGAAAATTTTTCTCAGAAGATAGCACCTGTAACTCAAGACCTTAAGAATAATCAAGAATGTCCCAGGTAGAAGGAACACGTGCAAAGTCAGAGAAACCACAATGTTGTGCACACAGAGAGCAGTCAATGAAGAGACAGGTGGTCAAAGATGATGACAGAAAGTTAAGCAGAGGCCAGAATAAGAAGGAAGTGTTGTTCAGGAGCATATTGTCCTAATGGCTATGAGGGGAACCACTGAAGTATTTTAAACCTAGTATTGATACTATCAGATTCCTATTTTGAGATCATTGTGACTGCTACAGAAAAATAAATACAGCAAGGCAAGAATGAAGGCATGAAGACCACTCTGGAGGCTGGTGAGAAGTGATGGTGATTTGGATCGGTATGATACAGAAACTGACGTATGCAAGGATTCTGTGAAAGCACAATCAATGGATTGCATTCACTGAGGGACATGTTGAATGTAGGGAGTATTGAGAAAAATCATGGAAATATTAAAGAAATGTCTGATTTAAAAGTTGGTTGGGTGGGAATCATTTACTGAGATAGGAACACCTGAGAAAGGATAGATAGGAGAGGGGGAAGGAAGATGAGCTCAGTTTCATGTATCTTTTAAAGTGAGATGCTTGTGAATTTGTCCCACAGGCCAGGGAATACAAAAGTTCAGGAAAAAAATGGGAACTGGAGTTGAAGTTATTTTAAATTGACAGTAGGGTATAGAGTACAAAGAGAAAAGAGGACAGAATATAATGCAATGAGAAAAGTGATGAAAACAGGAAGAAATCTAGCAACTGGGGAGTTGCAAAATGAAGGGGAGAAGTCGATTCTTCTTTGGATTCTCAATCTTTCCCTTTTTAATGATTCTGTGTCACATATTTATTTTTAAAAATCTTTTTACCCTAACAAAAGAAAACAAAAACTTCCACTGACACTCTATGCTGTAGAATCCACTGTGTGTCTTGCACCCACTAAGCCCTCAGACTTGAGACAGTGCTCCTACTCAGACTCCCTGTACTATTTACCAGTCATTTCTCAATTCTTTACTATCTAGCTTTTGGCATTTCACCACTCAGAGTGTTGTACTTATAATCAACAGAAACCATCAAATCACCAAACAGAACTGAATGCTCATCCTCCTTTGGTTGTCTTCAGCCATTGGCACAATAAAATCTTCATGCCTGAAGTTTTCATTGTTTCTCTGGCATGTGGCTTCTGTGACTTTGAACCCGAACTGTTCATTATCTAGCCTTCACTACCTCCTTTATGACTTCCTTTTCCTTTTTCCTAATCCCCAAATGTAGGCGCTTCCTAAATTCCCATCTTCGGGGGCACCTTTCCTTTCCCCCAACTCCTATAAATGAAGTCATCTCCTAGTGTTTCTTCCACTATTTCAACATTCCTAATTTTGTTATATTTTCAGAATGTTTTCTTTGGGAACTGATTTACTTTTAGAGCTTCAGGTGTCTCCAAACTATATCAGCCTTTATTTTCCTCCAGATCCAAGTCTGCATTTTAAACTTCTGGCTCAAATTTTCTATGTAAGTACCTCACTGCAATTGTAATTCACCATGACTAGCAAGAAACTTAGCTACCTTCTTTTAGGACTGCTTCTGCTCCTACCTTTCCATTTTGGCTAATGTCAACATCAACACCTACATATAAAATGTTATTTTATCTTAAATTGCTTCCATTTCCTGCAGGACTTCTGTTTTGCTCTCCCAATTTATTATCAAACTTATTCCTGCTATTATTGTCACTTCTTTCCCGGTTTTATAGTCTTAATGTTGCTTGTACAATTCATGTTCTTTTTATTTCACAGTTACATTTTTGGAATCATCTAATTGGTCTTCTATCTATATTATCTATTTCATCTAAGCCATCCATACAGTGCTACAGAAGAAAGTACTAATGCATTTATACCACATAATTTCAACAGATTTCATGTGTCATAGGATATGACAAAATAGCATAAACTAAGATGCAGCAAGCAGAAAGGATAGTTAAGGCCAATGTTACTATGAGCCAGTAACAACTCTAAAAGAAGATGCTACATTCATCACAACACACATAATTGAGAGGAGCCACAGCTTTGGCTCCAAGCTTTCTAGAATAAGAGGAAAATGGGAAATCTTGTCAATTACACTATTCACAGTGTCTCTAATATAAAAAACAAACAAAGGGCTATCAGTGGTATCCACAAATTAACTTTGACTTATATCTCTAGCAGAACTGACCACTGTTTCCCTTCTTTCATACCTTAGTGAATCTGCTTATCATTCAAGAAAACACCCAATCTACTATCTTCATAGGCATTTAGTTCACATAACATGAAAGAAAGTTTGCCTTTTATCTCTTTTATAACATTTAATTCTTTTTCTATTATCTTCCTTTTCGTATTTGTTATGACAGGCATTTGTCCTATATCTCTCCCTCCCTTGCCTTCAGCTTCTATATATAACAAAGTATTTCCCTAAGCATTTGAATCTGTCTCACTGCAACTACGCAAATGTAGGCCCTTATCTCTTCTCTCTTGGCAGTCACATTCAATCTGTTTTCCCTGCCTCTGGCCTCACCTTTTCCAAACCATCTTGTACTGTCTATCGCCTTTTAACACACAAACCATTCCCTGGCACCTGGTGCATATTCCTCAATTAGAATCCAGAAGAATAAAATAATCACTTGTTTTCTTTCCTCTCTCTTCTTGTAAGCTGATCTCCCTATTTTTTTTTCCTGATTATTTATTCCAGGCTAAGCATAATTTCTGAAACAAACATGGTTCCTAAATGAGTGAATAGATTAATAAATGAATTTTCTAAACTAAAATATGTAAGTTTGTGTGTGTGTGTGTGTTTTGGAAGAAAGAGTCACATTTTCTTGCTTTTTGACAGTTCGTTAAAGCTATTAGGAAAAATACAACTCATCATAGCCCCAACCCAACAATGTGTAGGTTCCCAGTTAAAAAAAATGCTCAGACATGCTTCTTCAAATTGCAGCTATTTCTAAGAATTATTACACAATAGTAGGTTTTCAAAATGTTCTCCTGAAATTTCCTGAATGCTCCTTTAACATGGAAGAAACTTTTCTATTTGTGATCACATCCTTTTGTGTTAATTAACACAGTAAAATTAATGATATGTTTGCAATTTTTCAAAATTAGATTCTATCAACAGGATTAAAACAACAGAAAATATGTCTCTCCATTTTATGAAGCTAAAAACAATGCATATGTAGGAGGTCAGAGATTACCACTGTCCTGAAAAACTAACAAGCAATTCAATAACTTGCCTTGTCATCAAAAACTCCCCATGGAAAACTTTTACCCAAATTCATTCATACTGACCTACTTTATTAGTTCTCCTTGAGAACCAAAGAAAGTTCATGGTATTCACAAAGGAAGCTTTTCTATTTCCAGTTACTATTATCAAATGGCAGGCAGAAATGAACAACTCAAACCCACTAGTTACTTTTGCTTTTTAAGTTTGTGTTCTGTATCCCATTAAAGGAGAGAATGTCTATTTCCAGTCTCTAGGTACAAGATCCTGATTTCAATGTGGCCAAGTCCACTGAACTCATATACACACATATACAGATCTTTTAATAATGTAAACAATTACAACGTCCCTGGATACCTTTTTCACATTTCAATGTTCTCCACTCTACAAAGTTCACAAAATCCCAAGAGACAATGATTTAACAAAATCTTTGAGCTTGTACAATTGAAAATATTTCTTACAATATGAAGCAGGGAATTGATGTGGATGTGTACTAAAAGCTGAACATCAAAAGACAGTGGCAAAATCTATTTAAGCAGGATCAAAGTGCATTAATCTTGCCATCATGAAACTGCAGTGTAAACACTATGAAAGAAAGGTAAATAGAGTTAGAAAGGATTCTCTCATCTGGATAGTTTATGCCTTTGGGGAAGAAACTTTGTCTTTACAGGTACTCTGGTACTTCTGCAATGCCCTGAGCACATGGTAGAAGCTGAACAAATAATCATATGTAATAATCTTGGGCCAACGCTATCATGTGAAGCATGGAATCTTTAGTCATGATAATAGCAATAAACGCTGAGTAAATATACCTCTCTTTTCTTTCCCCCTTTATCTCCTTTACCACCCCCTTGACATTCTTCCACACCTCATCCCACAGACGGCATTTCTTGCAAAATTCACGTTTGGGCACCACCTGCCACTTGTAACAGTATCACTCTGTTGAAATATTTTTAGCAGCTGCAAATTAAACTGTCCTTCAGGTGCAATCTCACACTTACTGAAAATGACACCTTGGCACAGGACACCCGGCTGCCTTTATGATTCATTTGGCAGCCTGAGCTTATTTAAATAATGAACACATTTTGCTGCTCTCAGCATTAGGATCAATCTAAATCTCTAGGACAGAAACATTCTGACCAGCCACTGGACCTATCCTTTGCACCAAAAAGCCACCAGAGAATAAGAACACACAATTAAAATTGTAGAAATACATATTTTTTGAAAATGAATTAAATTAACAGGATGATTAATTAAGCTTTTTGGGTGTCTAAGTTAGAACATATATTGGCTTTTTAGGACATAAATTATACATAGTTCTTTTGGATGGAGGGTAGAATAAATGATTATAAACTCTCTTGTGTAGGTGCCCCAAGGACTAGTTTCACACCATGAAACAGTCAGGCCTATTGTAAAGCATGATAGAAAGTTCCAGAGCACAACAGGAGCATAAACCCACTGCAGGTAAACAACCCAAATTAGTCCCCCCTCCCCTTCTCTGAATCAACTGTGACACCATCTATGAGAGGAAAAGGCTTAAAAATTTATATAGTTCACAAAATATACATAAATAGTTTTATTTTCTTCATACTTGAAAGGCAGCTCCACTGACATTCTGAACATTCATGAAGGAAAATCCTTGCTAAACATACCTTCAATTACCAACATAAAAAGGAACAAATTCTCCCTTCACTGTATATATAAAAACTATCTGGGGGCGCCTGGGTGGCTCAGTGTGTTAAGCGGCGGACCCCTGATTTCAGCTCAGGTCGTGATCTCAGGGTCATGAGATCAAGCCCGGCAAGGGGCTCTGTGCTCAGCGGGGAGTTCGCTTGAGATTCTCTCTCCCCCTCTCCCTCTGCCCCTTCCCCCTGCTCATGCACAGGCTCTTACGCGCGCACACACACGCACACACACTCTGTCTCAAAGGAGGAAGGAAGGAAGGAAGGAAGGAAGGAAGGAAGGAAGGAAGGAAGGGAGGAAGGGAGGAAGGGAGGAAGGGAGGAAGGAAGAAAGAATGAAAATCTTAAAAAAAAAAAAAAAACCCTATGATAGGACTCAA
Source organism: Ursus maritimus (assembly GCF_017311325.1). Classification (NCBI taxonomy): domain Eukaryota; kingdom Metazoa; phylum Chordata; class Mammalia; order Carnivora; family Ursidae; genus Ursus; species Ursus maritimus. Next base: position 76,957,346 of record NW_024425563.1, on the reverse strand, counting down.
ATAAAACTGTGTAAAAACCTGGCTTCTCACTACCACTAGATTTGTAACTTCAAAAATTAATTAATGTCAACTAGCCTCAGTTTCCTTATATGTCAAAAAGCATCTATCTCTGAGGGGTGCTGGGAGAATTACATTAGAGAATATATCTACATCTACATGTTTGTCTATTCATCTATCGATTGATCAATCTATGTTCTATTTCTTTCTACCTACCTACGTCAGCATATCATATGCCTTCAAAACTGCTAGCTGCTATTATTTTATAACACCATTTATAAAACTTTGTGAAATATCCTCTATAAATACATGTTTAAAAGTTAATGGCTATAATAGAAACTTAAAATGCTAATGAAAGCAAGTTGAATCAGAAGCCAGCTGATAAAGAAGCTATAGCCTGTTAAAGAGCACTGAGAAGAACAAAGAACAAAGGCAAATTGTAAATTATGTAAATTTAACTGTATTTTTATAATTAAAAAAAATATTTCCAATGTCACAGCCTCAGGCTTCAAAATACTTAGAAGCTAGCTAGCAGGGCAATTGGTGATAGGGAAAAATCATCACCAGATGACAGCCAATGCACCCGGGTGGCAGTCACAGTGACTGGTTTCTTCCCCTTTCAGCTTTGCTGCAACATAAAGGGGGGGGAAAGCCCCAAAGAATGAAAAGACCTTGAATGGGAACTTCCAGCACATTGGGAAATGTGGGGAATGCAGCCTAAGGTCATCTCACATTCTTCGCTAACAACCTAAGCAGAATGGATATATCATTTTTGGCTGTGGAATAGAAAAACCTCTAGCTGCCAAGGAACAGGCCTGGAAAAACTTTTGATGCTTAGCCGGCTGGGAAACTACGAACAGCCCTTGGGGTAGTTTAACCCAAGAATGGTTCAAGATGAGTCACGTGAGAATAGAGAGAAGGGCTGATTAGAATGGAAGAACGAGCACGAATGGTAAGGGAAGATATTACTACCATTTACTGTGCCCTTCCTTGTGCTTTTTATACATAATTCTGATCCACACCCATCCCAGAAAAAAACCCTGACATTAAGACCCAGCAAATGCCCAAAGTGCATACTAGTAACTGGGAAGGCTAGGACATGAACAGGAGCTGAGTTCTTCCTACTACATCATGTCGCCGCAAGTATTTACACCCCTATGGTTTGCAATATGTCTCTAAGCTGCGTATACACTATTTGGTTATCTTGTTTACTATTTTAATAAAGAGATCAGCATTTAACATCAATTAAAAATTGGTGGAAAAGCTTGCAGCTCTTTACCACCGCAAAATAAGGCTATTTAAACTAAGCGGTCATAACCAAACAAACTCCCCAAGTTTTCTTAACTGAAACCAAATCAATGAAGAGGAAGTGGAAAGACTTTGGAATACTAGACCTAGAAGAAGAAACCCATGTAGCGATCACAAACATCTCTGCGGAGTGAAGTGCCTCCACCTCTGTGTGTCAAACCAAGTTAATTACCTTACAGTTTCCCTTATTCAATCCTGCAGTCCAAGAGAAAATGTTTTTCCATTTTCATCTTTTCAGTTTCACCCCTGTATCTACTAGGTTGGCTTTTCTGATCAATTCTATCCCTACTACATTTTTTACTGTTATTTTTTTCCCCTTACTTTTGTCCTAATTCAAGCTCTCTCATCTCTCTCCTAAAGTATTGCGCTGTCTTCTTAAAAGACCCTCCTGCTTCAAATTCTTCTTCCCAATCGACACTGCATATGCTCAATTTTATTGATGGTTGTCCATTAGCTAAATAATTCAATTCAGACTCTTTTAAAAGGCATTCAAGGTAGGGGCGCCTGGGTGGCTCAGTCAGGTTAAGTGTCTTACAAGTGATTTTTGGCCCAGGTCATGATCTCAGAGATAAGCCCCCAGTCAGCTCCACACTGGGTGTGGAGCCTGCTTAGGACTCTCTCTCTCTCTCTTGCAAGAAAAGGCATTCAGGTCTTTGCCACCTATCCCCCATATATAATTCTAGGCTCAGCCCCCACTGCATTTTCCCCTGTACCATTATATCTCATTATTCTGGATTTCCAGAACTTTCATTCTTATATGACTCATTTACGTGAATTCTCTATGAGGAATCACGTCAATTTTTCAAGACCTTTTTCAAATATGTTCCAAAAACACTTTAAGTTCTTCAGGTAGAAATTTCTCTTCTGGGTTTCCATAATATTTTGTTTAAATTGCAGTTACAGTAGTTATACCTTCCTACCTACTCTAGATTATTCCCCATAGTGATACACCATGTTTCTTCACTAAGCTCTTTTTAGATAGGATTTTGTCATTCATTTTCAAATCCCCTTATAGGGACAGTGTATTATTACACTTTAAGATACTTGCTAACTTGATTTCAACCGAACACCATTCTATTTATATAACTGTCTTACAGTTGGTAAACCGCCTTCACATGGAGGATGGCAGTAAAACTGTAGAGCAGTTAAGGGGCCGTCACAGTGGTCAGCTCTGTTCTGCTACTTACTGTGTGACTGTGAGCAATTACTCGACATATCTGTGCCTCAAGTTCTCATCCTACAGTAAGAATATGGAGATGTCATAAAGACCAAATGACCTAACAGAGTTAAGACACATGTAGGTAGAACAACACACTATTGTACAATATGACTGTCCTTTTTGTTATCCCATGGTTGGTTACCTTTGCTTCACTGTTCAGCCATGTGCTGTTCACCAGAAAATAAAACGTATCATTGAAGTCAACAAAGAACAAGTATCTTTAAAAAAACAAAATAAAACAAAAACAGGAGTGGAAGCTGCAGGGCAGAAACAAAGAGCAAATCAAGAGCTGCCGTTTTTCACACCAGATAGTCATAATGAAAGAGAAGATCAAAATGAGTCAGAAGCTAAAAAGAGCAGCAGTGACATTATTCTCTATTCTGACTTAAAGACATATGGTTTGAAAGATTCAAAAGGAAGTTTTACTCTCAATGCTGGGACTTGAAGAGCTATACTCATAGCCACACAAAACTTGGTGCTCTGTGATATTTACAGGTCTTTCCTTGTATTCTGTGTCAAAAAATTAATTTATACCATGAAGTATACTCATCACCTTGCAATAGTTAAATTCTTGTAGTTTTTAATTACATTAAATATAAGAAGGAATATATGGTTGTATAGAACCATTATGAGATAATTAAATGTTATTTTAGCTGTTAAATGAAAGAATATAAAACAGAAAAAGAAATACTCAAAAATATACCACTCAATGGTTGCTGCCTCTTACCCTTTGCCATAAAATTTTTTTCTGGTTATCTTAATCAATTTGACACCCCAATTCATAGATATTGTTCTGTGTGTGACATTTTTTGGGTGACTTTTGACCAACTTTACTAGCATCGCAAATTTATTTCTTCAAAATAACTATCTCCATCATTTCCACGCTTGCTCCTCCTAGAATCTCATCTTCCTCAATGCTACCTTCTTTATTGGAGTTACTCAACACAGAAGCCTGGGATTAGTCTTGACTTCCTCCTCTACACTGACATTTTATCAGTCATCAAGTTTTATTTCTATCTCTCTCTTAAACTTCTCTAATACCTATCTTTACCTTTCATGTCTTAATTTAGGTCCTTAATTTTTTTCCACCCTTTAAATAATTTTTTGAGTTTCTTGTTATTAGTCTCACCTTCCTACAATTGTTTCTTTCACATAATACTAAGAGTGACTTCACCAATATTCAATTTGTTTACACAAATCCATTGTTTAACATCCTCTTTATACAGTTTTTGGTGGGAGTGTAAAATGGTCTGGCATTTTTTAAAAAACCAAATACATACCTACCACCCTATGATTTAGCCATTCTATTCCCAATTATTTAATTGAGAGAAATGAAAGTATATGTCCACAACAAGATTCGAACAAGAATGTTTATAGCAGCTTCATTAAGCCCAGGGGCCTATCACTAGGAAAACAATACAGTGTGGTATATCCATACAATTAAACACTACTCAGAAATAAAAAAGAACAGATTACTGGTACATATAGCGACATGATGGACTTCAAAAACATTACAATAAGAGAGTACATATTGTATAAATTCATTTATAGGAATTTCTGTTTTATTCTAGAATTATCTACTGTTGTAGTGTTTCATACCTTGATAGGCATTTGGATTACAGACATTTATCATTTGTCAAATTGTCATTGAATAATACACTTAAGATTAGTGTAGTCATTGTATGTAAATTTTATCTGAATAGAAAACATCAATAAACAAATACTGAACATATATCATTGTTAATCATATAAGAAAGATGTTCTGATGTCTGTAATCTACTTTGAATTCATAAAAAGAAACCAAAGATGGTTGATGGATGAAGAGGAATGGATGGATAGATAGATATGTAATAAATTATAAATTGCAAATTTGTAGAATCTAGGTGGAGAACAAAGACCAGAACTATATACCATAAATGTCATCATCTATAAAATTATTCCAATTTCCTGTATTTGAAATTTTTCATAGAAAAATAATTAAAAAAATACTTCTCAGTCTCCTGAAAGCTTTTAAAAATTAGTATTCTTTACTAACTTAGGTACATATAAGGATTAAGATAAAATTAAGAAAGTAAAATAAATAAAATAATTAAGTAAAATAATTGGTATGGATGGAAATAAAAGTTTACTTTTTTTTTTTTTTACACTAATACTTATTTTTATGGCCCAGTCTTAAACTCACACTGCAGGAAAATTAAGAAATTCAAATATAACTGAGCTTAAGCTCCAAGCATCACTTAGATTTTAGTAAGATGCGGATTTGCTATAGTAAAATCTTCAATGTATGGTTATTTTCTATATCTGGAGAGCATGTATGTTCTTTTTACTTAAATATTACAGTCTTTAACCTCATCTATTCAAACAGGAACATTTTTATAATATGATTATCTACATGTTGTAGAATTATGTTTGGAAAATAAATTGGTAATGAATACTTTGTGTGTGTGTGTGTGTGTGCGTGTGTGTGTATGTGTACTTAGGAAAATGCATTTTGTGCTTGTTTTTTTTTTCTTTTTTGCTGATTGATATATCTATCATGTGTATCTTACAATTAATTGTTTTGCTGAATTTCTCAAATTACAGGATAAGAATGTTTAGTACAAAATAGTTTTTAAGAAGTGATTGAAATATTAATCTAATTTTACTAAATGGATATATCAGGAGTTCATATGACTATTTTTTTCTTATTTATTTATTTTGAAAGATTTAGAGAATGCACCATGGGTATGCCTAAGAGTGGGGGGAGGGGCAAAGGGAGAGGGAGAGAATCTCAAGCAGACTCCCTCCCTTCCCTGCCCCTGCTAAGCACAGAGCCAGATTCAGGGCTCCATTTCATGACCCTGAGATCATGACCTAAGTCAAAACCACAAGTCAGATCCTCAACTGACTGAGCCACCCAGATGCTCCTATTTTCTTCTTATTATTTAATGATTTGTTAATCATCAAAATATGGTCAACGTTTCCACCCTCTTATCTTGTAAGTATGTGGTCTTTTTTATTGATTACAAAAGAAGCAATTGTTCAATGTTTCAATGTGGGAATAATATAATCGTGCACCTTATTCACTATATATTATAGTGACCTTTTCCACTGCAGATTTTGGGGGTTATATATGATGTCTGGTTATTTACAAGTACACTATGTACAAAAGTTTAGAGGTCTGTGTTTTATCATGTTAAATATGAGAAATATTTTGATGTCTTTTAGATTTAATCCAGTTACCTAAGCTATAATGTTTTTAGGCATTTCCGCAATTTTTGACTATTTAGTCCCTCTTAACTGCAGGAAGATGCAATATTTATAGATGCTTCCTTGTATTAGATCCTAAATAAATTCATAGTATGAATGCAGTCATCCATCATCATAAACTGTTCTTTGAATATTTACATTTATTATGTTTTTAATTATGTTAAGTATAAACTACTGTATGATTAGATTAGATTATTTGTTTTTTTTGAGAAGATCAGATGGAATTTCACAGAGGAAATGATCTCCAGTATTTTTTTTTTACCTCAAAATGGCTACACACACATACATACACACCCACCATACACACACAATATACATGTTCTTGCAGGTAATAATTTGGATATTAATTTTCATTACATTTAAAGACAACAAGGACTTAATACAGACTTTTTTCCCAATAAAATGCTATAAAATTAGAGAGGTTTGGAAAAAAAGACAATTGTCCTTTAGCATTTTTTCATTACAGGAGATTTCAACATGAAGGGAAATCAAGTGGAATATGCATTATATAAAATCTGCTCCCTAAATACAAAATCATGTTATCAATGAAGTCCACGATCATAAAGTAATTACAATATTTTACATACAATACAAAATAAAAATAAATTTCAAACTTAGATGAAGAAAACCAAGGCAGCAAACTTTCATTTTCTACATCCAAAGAAAATAGGACTTTTTCTATTTAGAGAAGTCATTGCTCCATGACAACAAGTAATTTATATGATCTTACTGAATAATGACTTCACGCTAAAACTTTCTCTTACAGAGAAAATTGGTAGCGGTTCAAGAAATGGTATTCCTCATTCACCTCATTCTAAATTAGAGTACATTTTCTTCTCTTTGCCAGAAAGTTCATCAAATTTTTTAGACAGTGTGCTTACTCTGGTTTATTAAATGAGATGAAACAAGTGCATTTATGTGTGGGTGATTTATTTTTTAAAAGTTTTAGTGTTTAAGCAAGAAACTGAAAAAAAAATCATCACACCAAAAAGATACAGTACAGGTATGATTTAAATCTCTCTGAAAAGGAAGAAACATAACAGTATCTCCTTCCAACTCTTTCTCCAATCCACAGTCATATCTCATTCACTGGTAACATTTAAAATAAGTAAAACAATATACATTTAAGATGCACTTTGGGGTGCCTGGGTGGCTCAGTCAGTTAATTGTCCAACTCTTGATTTCACCTCAGGTCATAATTTCAGGGCCCCATCACTGGGCTCCACACGCAGCGGGGATTCTGCTTCCTTCCCTCTCCCTCTGCCCCTCCCTCCACCCCAGCCCTGCACACACATGCTCTCTCTAATAAATAAACCTATACATCTTTTGAAAAACAATTATAGACAGAATGAGAACGTAAGTCTCACACTATGAGAAAATATTTGCAAAGCACACATCTGATAAAGGAATGTTATCCAAAATATATAAAGAACTCTTAAAACTTAATACTAAGCAAATGAACAACTCAATTAAAAAATGGGCCAAAGAGCTTAACAGACATCTCACCAAAAGAGACTGACAACAAATAAGCACAGAAAAAGATGCTCCACATCATGTCATTAGGAAACTACAAATTAAAACAACAATATACCAGTATACACCTATTAGAATGGCCACAACCCATAATGCTGACAATGTCAAATGGTGGCGAGGATATGGAGCAACAGGAACTCTCCCATTCAGTGCGGGTGGGAAGTCCAAATGGTACAGCCACCTTGGAAGACAATTTGGTTTTTTGTTGTTGTTGCTGTTGTTTTTACAAAACTAAACACACTGTTACTATACGGCCTAGTAATCACGCTCCTTGGTTGACCCACAGGAGCTGAAAAGTTATATGCACACAAAATCTTCCACACAGATGTTTACAGCAGTTTTATTCAAAATTGACAAAACTTGGTAATCACCAAGATGTGCTTCAGTAGGTGAGTAGATAAACTATGTTGCATCCAGACAATGCAGTATTATGCAAAGTTATAAAAAAATGAACTAAAAAGCCATTAAAAGACATAGAAGAAACATAATGCATATTAATAAGCAAAAGAAGCCAAACTGAAAATGCTGCATACTGTATGATTTCGATTACTTGACATTTTGGAAAGAACGAAACTATGGGGACAGTAAGAAAAGAAGTCATTGCCAGCAGTTAGGGAGTAGGGAGAACAAACAGGTTGAGCACAGAGGATTTTTAAGTTAGTGAAACTTCTCTATATGGCACTATAATGGTGGATGCATGTCATTATACACATTTTCCAAATCCACAGAATGTACACCACCAAGAGTGAACCCTAATGCGAACTACGGACTTTGGGTGATAATGATGTATAGGTGGTCATGTGTAGGTTTACCAACTGTAACAAATGTACCAGTCTGGTAGGGGGATGTAGATAAGGAGGGAAGCTATGCATGTGTGGGAGTAGGGTTACATGGGAATCTCTGTACCTCTCACTCAATTTTCCTGCAAACCTAACTAAAACTGCTCTAAAAAATAAAGTCTATTATTAAAAAAATAATTATAACAACATTATTACTTAAATTAATAGTGTTTCTGTGCATTAAGAACTTTATTTGGGGTTCAACTCTTTATGTTAAGAACATTTTCTTATGTTCTTATTATTACGTTAAGAACATTCTCTTTTACTCTTAGCTAACATTTTAATCAATCGGAAAACGTCATTTGATTTACCTTATTTTTCCACATTAAACAAGATAAAGCATATATTCTATTTTTAAAATATTAAGGTAATGAGTTAAGAGATGTCCTATTATTAAATCATCCTTGAAATACTAGAATTGATTTCATACATTTATTTGGAATATTTGGATAGTCATAAATGCTTTTGTTTCTAGTTTTCCTTTTTGTCAATATTTGTTGTTAGCAATACCATAGGCATCATATGACTGAATGCCTTGAAAACCTTCTTATCTTTGTCCATGTTCTGAGACATTTTTTTAAAGCTTTCATATAACTTTCTCACACACATATTTTATACATGATTCAAAGTTAAGATGACAGATTGAAATTTTGGTCCAAAACAAACAAAACCACTAAGCAATATAAAAACAAAAACAAATATATAATACCAACTTAAGTTTTTTCAATTAAATTATCTTAAAATTTAGGTGTATACTCAATTTCTGCTTATTTTTTCTTTTCACTTGAAAAGTACTTCAGAATCTACAGATGGCAAAACTGGAATTTATGAATTCCAGTAACGGCGTTATTAAAAAAAAAAAGCCAATTTTCATATAATCATAAAATTTACTTTGTCAAAAAATTTCTCAATATGTGATCTCACAATTTTTTTTTTTTTACTCTTTGAAATAAAGTCAATTTTATAAGTGAAATGGGAAAATGTCCTTTTTGATATCTGCCCATTTCCTGGGACATGGTAATAATTCGAGCTCTCATTCAAGGACTGCATTGACAGGGGGCTTTTCCTGTGAGTTGCCTCTGATTAGGCCCTTGGGGTCTAGGGAAAAGAAATATTCTATAAGAATGTGGCCTGATTCTTAAAATAAAATAATGATTTAGGGACCGGAGAAGATTTAGGTCAATTTTTATTTGACACAGACCTTAGCAACTTTTTAATAACATGAATGCTATTATAGATAGAAACTAATTATCCTGATTGCAACACTAGCAGACCTTTTCAGCATTTCTGTCATCCTCTGGTCAGAGTGTTTTCAAAAATGCTGGAAATTCAGGATCTCTTCAAAGAAGAAAAACATGTTCAACTGTGATATAATTAGCAGTTTCTATGGCTTTTGTTCTTAAGAGACAATAATAGTTTTGATTCTTGAAAATGTCTAATTATATAGGAAGGGAAATTCACGGCAGAAAAGAAGATAATTTATAGCATAATTTCAAAGTAATTAGAATTTGCAGAAAACAATTCTTATGCACCCTGTTTAATTTGCAAGATCTTATCCCTTAAGAAATAACAATTCAAATTTTACTTTAGTTACTATGTTTTTGTACTTTCCTAATCACACTGTATTGAAAACAAACAATTATTGTTATTTTAACAAAACAACTTCCCTTATTTTTAGTTTTAGTTTTGTATTTAGGTTTGCATTCACATAGAATTAAACAGTGAAAAGGTTGTTAGACTTACATGAAATTTGGAAAGTTGTTTTTTAATCAGAAGGGTTCTATTATATATATATAAGAGCATATTTTATGATAAAATCATGTTTATATATAAATATATAATAGATAAAATCATATATTTTATATACATAAATATGTATAATATATAAAATCATATATGTGTATATATATAAAATCATACCACACCCCTATAATTTAAAATTTCAGGCTGTAAGACAAAATTTAAAGTTGTAACAGAAATGCATAGTATTTGTTTTGTTTTTGGGTTTTATTCTGTTTCTTTGCACTAAAAATCTACCCAATTTTTATTTAGTGGATGCTTTGACAAAAAGATGTTTAGAGGAAAGTAAGTTATTGCATTTTTTGAATTCTATGTTGCTATTTTCCCATCTGTTTTATTATTTAAAATAAAATATTGGGGTGCCTGGGTGGCTCAGTTGGTTAAGTGTCTGCCTTTGGTTCAGGTCATGATCCCAGGGTCCTGGGATCAAGTCCCGCATCAGGCTCTCTGCTCAGCAGGGAGCCTGCTTCTCCCTCTTCCTCTGCCTGCTGCTCTGCCTGCTTGTGAGCATTCTCTCTCTGCGTCAAATAAATAAAAAATGAAAATAAAAAATAAGATAAAATAAAATATTATTAGTACTAGTCCAGCTGTAGTAAAAGACAATTTATAATAACTGCTTTGTTTTTTTTTTTTTTAATGATTTTTTATTATATTATGTTAGTCACCATACAGTACATCCCCGGTTTCCGATGTAAGGCTCGATGATTCATTAGTTGTGTATAACACCCAGTGCACCATGCAATACGTGCCCTCCTTACTACCCATCACCGGTCTATCCCATTCCCCCACCCTCCTCCCCTCTGAAGTCCTCAGTTTGTTTCTCATAGTCCATAGTCTCTCATGTTTCATTCCCCCTTCTGATTACCCCCCCTTTCTTTATCCCTTTAATAACTGCTTTGACAACAAGTTGTTTTTTTTTTTTTTAAACTGTTTGGGGCTTCATGAACCCTAAAAGTCACCACCTCTACCACAATTTTTTTTTTTTTTTTAATTCTTAACATTTAACAAGACATGCAGTTGTGGGAGATTTTATGGGCTATGGTAAATGAGCTACCAGTTGCATTAATCTGACACTGTCTCAGCAGAATGGATTCATGCAGGGTAAGGTAGGTCCTGCTATCCTTACACAGAGGTATTATCAGTGATTGGTGCTTACAATTCCAGCCAACCTGTTCAAAGGACACATGTAGCTAGTACTTATATCTCTCCAGTTTAAATGGAAGCAAAAGCCACTAATTTCAGAAGGCTGATTAAAGGAATTGGAGAGTTTAGATTAGACCACATCAGGAGCAGTAATTTAGTCTAATCAACGAATACACACAAGCACACAGACACATTCTTGTGTGCTGTCAGTTTAGGCTGTGATGTAAGATAGTCTACCCAGGTAGACTGGAACAAAACCATTATGTCTCTATGTCTCTTTAACAATCAAAGATGTAATGTACTTTGGAAAATGTTTTAGTCTAGTCCTTTTCAAATCTTAACACAGGATCTTGATAAGAGTGCAGCTTCTGATTCAGAGGGTCTGAGTAGGCTCTGAGATTTTGCTCTTCTAACGAGTTCCCAGAGACTCACATTCTGCTCATCCAAGGGCCAGACTCTGAGGAGCAAAGGTATATACCAACTAAGTTTCCTGTGATTAAAGCTTTGTAGAAATAACACAATTCATCCTATGAACCATTATAGGATAAAATCCTTTAACCCTGGCAAATTTTTGCTTTTTAAAAATGGATGCGCCTGTATTTTCCCAGTCTCTATCTAACTTGATAAACATTTCCTCTGTGTAAAATCTTTAGCAAAGAACAGAAATACACAAAGTTTAAAATGGTAAATACTATAATGAACATGTCAGAGAACAAAACTGAGAGTTCAGAAGATATGGGTTTAGTCTAAGGTTTCACTCAACAACAGGTTACTACTATCATCTTGCAAGATGCTTAAATTTTATTACCTGCACTTTTCTATTTCACAGGTTTTTGGGAGGATGAAGAGATCTTACAGGAAGCACTGTGAAAAGCATAAGATACTATACAAGTATAGGATTTCAATTGTTCCTGATTATTTCTATAATTTCCTTAGGTAAGGACATCAATTTTTCAAATCATTGCTTTAATTAACTTTCAAATATTCAGTGTAATAATGCCACAGCATCTACAGTGTAGTGGATCCAATTTAAAATTGCTTCTGATGCTTAAATCAATTTTCACTTTTTGCTCAGTGCAGGTACTCTATTAACACTATTCTTACCTTTTAGTTTTTTGTTTTTGCAACTCATCCAATTGTTCCTGCTTTAAGAATGACTATGTATTCTGAGTACTAATATAAAGTTGTTTCTACAGATACCTAATCAAGAACTCCCAACCTATTTTTTAATAAGTACAGGGTTACCCATTTTATTTTAGTAACAGTAAGAAATGGCTTCTAATGTCTTTAATATGGATTAAATTGAAGTTAGTTCTACTTTCTAGTGGACCTCCAATTTCAAATGAAATAACTATTAAAAAGTACATAGAACCATTATCTGAACAATACCCTGAGTCCTATATAATTACATATTATTAGAATATATTTCTTAGACCACAAAACAGGAAAAATATCTATTTTATATATATATATATATATAATCTCCATCTGCCTAATCCATTCATCAGTTGAAGGACACTTGGTTGTTGCCATAATTTGGCCACTATAGAGAATGCTGCTATAAACGTCAGGGGTACATGTATCCCTTTGAATTGGTATTTTTGTATTCTTTGGGTAAATACCTAATAGTACTTATGCTGGATCATAGCGTAGTTCTATTTTTAACTTCTGGAGGCAACTCCATACTGTTTTCCAGAGTGGCTATACCAGTTTGCATACCCACCAACAGTGAAAGAGGGTTCCCCTTTCTCTGTATCCTCACCAACACCTGTTGCTCCTTATGCTGTTCATTTTAACCATTCCAACAGGTGTGAGGTGATATCTCATTGTACTTTTGATTTATAATTTCCTAATGATCAGTTATTTTGAGCACCTTTTCATGTGTCTGTTGGCCATCTGCGTGTCTTTATAATTAGGAATGTCTGACATCAAAATAACACAATAGCTAAATCGTGGAAGGAGCCGAGATGCCCTTCAACAGATGACTGGATTAAGAAGTTGTGGTCCATATATACAATGGAATATTATTCAGCTATCAAAAAGAATGATTTCTCAACATTTGCTGCAACATGGACGGCACTGGAGGAGATAATGCTAAGTGAAATAAGTCAAGCAGAGAAAGACAATTATTATATGGTTTCTCTCATCTATGGAACATAAGAACTAGGAAGATCGGTAGGAGAAGAAAGGGATAAAGAAAGGGGGGTAATCAGAAGGGGGAATGAAGCATGCGAGACTATGGACTCTGGGAAACAAACTGAGGGCTTCAGAGGGGAGGGTGGTGGGGGAATGGGATAGGCTGGTGACGCGTAGTAAGGAGGGCACGTATTGCATGGTGCACTGGGTGTTATACGCAACTAATGAATCATCGAACTTTACATCAAAACCAGGAATGTACTGTATGGTGACTAACATAATGTAATAAAAAATATTTAAAAAAGTAACATTATTAAAACCTATGTAATATTATCTATAGTTTTTCTGATTCCAACAGAAAGAATGCAACAGATTTGCATTCTTTTTTCCTTAAAACTTAAGAGGGTTTTCAATTTAAATTTTTTTTGAATTCTCTTATACACACAGTCTCTACGAGAAGACTATAGGTATATGGACAAAAGACAGCCTCCCTCATAAATTGTTATATCTTGCTACCATTTCATGTTAAAGCCTTAAACAGTCAGTGGCTTTGATACTGAATCAAAGTCTGAAAATCAACTGAATAAAAAAAAAGTTGTGTTTCCTTGAAAGAAAAATGGATAGTACCTCCTCCCTTTAAACAATGGTTTTAAGATATTAAGATATCTTGGAAATATATGCTTACGATCCCACTTCTAGGGTTTTTCGTTTATAAAAAGATCTGTAAGTATTATCCTGGAGGGCAGGGATTGCTCTTACTCAGCTCTGTTTCTTATAACAGTTCTTGGTACCTAGAGGGTGCTTAATGCATGCAGAAAATGGAAGTTGCCTAGAGTAATATGTTCGTAGCTTGCTATTCACCATGCTATTATCGTTAATCTAGGAGGACTTAGAATAGAACTTCAGGGGAAAAGGAGAGAACAGTATTCTATGTCAGTAACTGGGGTGAGTGATAAACTCAAGTTATGTACAGAGAAACAGAAATACTGTCCACTGAGATGAAAAGGGACTAGACTTGGGGAGACTACAAATACTCATTAAAAACAGAAATTAAGTACATTTTATTTTGTAAAAATATACAGCTATTAAATCAGTTTAATCTCTGCTTAAAAGTGATCTCTTAATTTGCCATTAAAATGTAACTATTTTACCTTTATCATATTATATTACATAGTATCTTAATTGTTTTTCTGATCATCATATATTAAGAAATAAAATGGCAATCTGAGTATTTTCAGGAATTATTATACATTTTACTAACATTTTGCAATGCTCTGAACTACGAAAAAATTCTTTAGTATGTATCACATCTAACTTACATTACAAACTTCAGGGACAGACCTTGGTTGGATAAGAGATTTTATGGTGTAGTTTTAGGGGGATTTCTATTTTGGTTTGTGCATTTTAAATTTTATTAGAGTGATAGATGGTGGAGGGATGGAGACAAAACCAAACAGGAAGTTATTATTTACCATTAGGAATTACTCTTTTCTCCCTTTATTTCTCCTTCCCTTTTCACTGTCTTTGCAGGCTCTATCCAGTAGACAGATTTGTTTTTAAAAAAATGTTTTTTTTCCTCTTTATAATTACCAATGTTTTCTCATCCTAGAACACATGCAGTAGTTTCAAGTAATGAATCACAATAGCAATTACTTACTCAGCTGCCTCAGTTGTATTAAAGTATATTAGAAGTTTCATTTTGCTATTATTACCAGAACATTCTTTACTAACATACTAGTAACATCTATTAATCACTATGATTCTTGCAAGGATGAAGAGTTTGGGAATTCATGAGTGGCTTGCAGGCAGTATTGCTAAGTGGAGTTGCAGCATATTTTTACAAAATCAAAATGACAAAATTAAAGTGATAATAAATTTTAGTAAAGATTCTGCAAATCTTCATAACATGGCTACCTTCTTTGGCACTGTCTTTGCTGTATTGCAACCAAATGACTTCTGCACTGCACAACATCAAAGCTGGACCTGTTAACAGTCTGCCATTGTTTTTCTATTTCATGCTACCATGTTCCTAGTTCCAGCCAGTCTTTTCAATTGGTTTCTACAAGTTGTTCTCACTCAGAAATTAATGAAGAAGGAAGGAAATAAAATACTTTCAGCTTGGACAAAAGATGGAAAATTAGTTCACATTTTAAGATTCACTAACACAATTAACTCAAGGTCTCTCAAAGGCAATTTCACTATAATTTTCTTAATTTGGGCACTGATTGGCTGATCAGAGTTGGCTATATTTACCTTGGTAACTATGAAGGAACGTGATTTTTCTCCTTTTATTTAGAGGACATCAACGGCAATGACATAACAGGAAGGGCAGTCATTAGTTTTCTTATGGCAAACAGAATTATCTCACCACTTCAGTAATTTCTCTTCGATCAAAGTATTTAATGATTACTGCAAACACATGAAAGTAATTGTCGAAAGGTGTCCTACACCTTGTCAGTTCAGCCTAGCCCCATAAGTCCAAATTCTATAATGTGAATTGGCAGTATAACTACATTTCTTTCCCTTTAATTCACCCCAAAATGAGTAATGTTTTATGATAATCCATGTGTTATTGTTGCCTATCTTCAGAATTCATTTATTTTCACGTGACTTACAAGATTGCTTTCATCCTGCAAAACATTTGTACAGTTTGTTCATTTATTCTTAAATGTGTTGAGAAAACATATTTGATAAACACTGACTCTATGGATAAATAGCTATTAAATGGCAGTCATCAGTTTGATACCAGCCTTGGCATTATTTAACTTTCAGGATCAGAGATACTAAAGTTAACTAAATTGTAAGTGGGTCATAAGATAATGTACAAACTGAAAACACTATTCTATACTGGTTGTAACTTAAATCCTATTATATGCTAAACAGAAAAGGCAGGTGGATCCCAAAGGGAAAGCTAAATCTGCTGTCACCTCTTTCCCATATATATTCATGTTAGGATTTTACAAATGTTTAAGTGGGATATCTCTCTTTGAAAGTGAAACCCTGGTATCTTTTTTATTAACAATTAAATGAACAAAAGAGATTTATGTGAATTTAGACAAATTTATAAACATACTGAAGAGACACATTTTTGATGGGTCCCTTACATTGTCAGTTACATTAAATCCAAAAAGTTGTAATTTAGCAATCATCGAGCAAAATACTAAAACCTACATTTCTAATAAAGAAAACATTTATACTTACATTAATTTATAAATTATTACTAATGAATTGCAATTAGTTTTCAAGTGTGTATCTTTATTTTTGAATCTATATCTATATATGTATAGTACCACATGGATAGTGGTATACAGCTTAACATGCAGAATTTATGTGATGATCCAAAAGTGCTACAGGAAACTGAGAGAATGATGAGAGCAGGATGTGGGAGGTAGGGGTGGAAGGTGAAGAGGCTTTGATCTTCTCTTGTTTCTTAAATCTAGTTTGTGTATATAGTGACACAAACAATTCTAACTTGAAAATGTTCTCTTTTTTTAAGATTTTATTTGTTTAGTCTAGAGAGTAAGGGAGAGAGAAGTGAGCAAGGGTGGGCAGAGGGGTGGGGAGGGAGATAATCTCAAGCAGTCTCCACTCTGTGCGTGGAGCTAGTTGCAGGGCTCGATCTTAGGATTCTGAGATCACGACCTGAGCCAAAACCAAGAGTTGGACACTTAACCAACTGGACCACCCAGGCGTCCCTTGAAAATGTTCTTTTAGGGGCACCGGGGTGGCTTAGTCCTTAAGCGTCTGCCTTCGGCTCAGGGCGTGATCCCAGGGTCCTGGAATCAAGCCCCGCATCAGGCTCCCTGCTCTGCTGGGAGCCTGCTTCTTCCTCTCCCACTCCCCCTGCTTGTGTTCCCTCTCTCGCTGGCTGTCTCTCTCTCTGTCAAATAAATAAATGAAATCTTAAAAAAAAAAAAAGGAAAGAAAATGTTCTTTTAAAGGGCATCTAAACATACTTAAATCCTCCTTATTAATATTACTGGGAAAACAGTTTAAAGACCTTTTTCTGGATAATATTTTGTAATCTATATTTAGTTGATATATAAAGTTTAGAGCACTTTAATGCCTTTTTGTCATGTGTAAGTAACTTAGTGTGATTAAGCTTAAAGAAATACTTTTTTTTTTTTCATGGAAGCAAAGGAGTGGTAGATTACTTTCATCACAATGTACAGACATCATTAGGTGAGAAATCCTGTATGTACAGACTCAGTCTAAGGAAAGGGCATATATTATTCTCACTCCATCTTATCATTTCGTTGCCTTTCAGCCACTTTCATTGCTTTCCTAGAAACATATGGCTGTTCAGTTCAATGAGATTGTGCGCTTTACTACATTTTTAGCGACCTGACATATTTAGGTATCCTATTGTTCCATTCCTTAAAATTCTTACATAACGTTATAAAGTCAGCTAACATCAACTGAATTGTTTTGTCTGTTTTTGATAACGGTAGTCACTTTTGAAAATGCTTTACATGAATTTACTCATACATAATCGTCATAACTACTGAAGAGAGAGGAAATATTATTTACATTAGGAAAAGGGAACATGAAGCACAGAAATCTCCTATCAGCTATCTACAGTTGTCAGCTCGTGCCCAACTCAAGCAGTCAGGCTCCACAAACTCCACACTTTCAGCCACCATCCCAAGGGGTTTGGATGATGTCCACACATGAAAAAATTTAAAGCTAAATGGTGACAGAGCAGGATAAATGATTTTCCTAGAGCCATCAAAGCAGTCAATGTCTTCTTAATTATATTGAAAAAACTTTAATAAAGAATTAACCTAATGGTTTCTTTATATAAGTGACGACTACTGTACTTATTAGAGCTAAGTTAACACTTGGAAAAACTTGGTTTATCATTTCATTATCTCTTCTGCTAATTTCATTAAGCTTAATTTGACTAAAACTTTATTTGCTATTTTAATACTAAAGCTAAATATTTTATATATTCTTGATGTACTAAGTGGCCATGACAACAATCAATTAAAACAAAACAGTCTGAGAACAGATTTAAAAAGACAAACACCACCTTCAGACAGGTTCACTGTATTAATCTGCCCAACGTGCCGTATGTACTATGTTTGGAGCCTGCAACAACCACAGCGGCAACCACAGCTGTCATGAGCATGTACATATTATCAGACACTGTTCTTATTAACTTATATGGACTGTCTCATGCATCCTCAGAAAAACAGTATATTAGTATTAATCATGTTTTATAAATCATAAAAGGGTGATGAAAATAAGTGAATTGCCTCCAATGTCATGTAGGTGGTGGATGGAAGGACCCGGAATACAAACTCAAGCAATGCGACTCCAGAGCCTGCAAAGCAGATTCATTCAAGAATTTCTTACTTGGTATTTCCTAGAATGTAAGGGAAAGTGGTAGGCCCCATGATAAATATGAGCAAGCACCTATGTGCGCTCTTGCGATTCAAAGGTAGAAAGATTAAAATCGATCGGTAGAGTGGAATGGTTAAATGAAAAAGATAGTAAATTTGAGGACACCCAACTCTATTTGAGTGTGTTAGTGTTTAATATTGGAGAAGTCATTTAGGATTAGATGATAAAGGACTTGACAGGCAGCAAAATGTGGATTCAATTCACATGTAAACTGAGAGACATAAACGATTTCTGAATGGGGAAGTGTTGTGATAGCCATCAGAGCTGTTATTGGGGAGACATCTGACAACGGTATCTAAAAAGAAAGAGTATACATGGCTTATTGTGTTAGGTAATCTACAAAATAAAGTGTAAACAATATTTTATTAACTGAAACAAATTTTAATCATCAAAAATTGCATGTAGAATTTTTTGTCCTAAGCTTGCAGACTTCATTTCCTGGCATGATTATCTGATTTGATACTTACAAAAATAAACAGCATAATACATATTCTCAGGAGTCAACATTTCTCCTTAATTCAGAATTAATTTTATGGGGCATGTGAAGATTATACCTCAGAAAATAGGGTATATAAATGAACAGACATTTTATCTACACGGAAAGGCAGGTTACTTTGTAACTTTTTCCCATTTTGATATTATCATATTAGCTTTTGAGACATTAGAATTAAATAAAACCTTTCGGTCTGAAAGCTTCTGAAATCTACCACTATGGAAGTATTGGCGTCAAGCGGACATTTAATAATATTGCAAACTTATTCTTCCCCCTCAGAGTGATTAGAAAATAAGAAGTGTTTTGTTTTGTTGTTGTTGTTGTTTTCCAAAACTATCCATGCTATTAAAATTCAATGGCATTGCTTGCCATCATTCAGCTTTATCTGGCTAAAATCCTTTAATTCCCCAGCCCCTGCTGTTGAGGAGCTCTAGGCTCATCACACTTAACCTCTGCCTAGGCTTCTCAGAAAAGAATTTGTTTCAGTCCATTCATAGTTTCAATAGTTGAGCAAGCCACACGCAACTGCACACTGGTCTTTTACCCTGAGCACACTAATCTGATTGTTTTTCCACTCTACAAACTCTGGGTCAACAATCAAGCTGCCGCCAGAAACTAATTAATTTGCAAACAGGCTTCTGTTTTCACAGAAGGAAAGCTTTTGAGAGCCATGTCAGAGAGGCCGGTCACACCATGGTTACACGCATTGTCATGGCATCCACTTCTTTGGGTAAATCTCTTGCTTGATGTCACTGCACACATGAACCCAGATTACCCAGTCAGCAGTAAATCCCTATTGAGGCCCAGTGAGCTCTGAATGTAGTGAGTCTAGAAAAGGAAATTGGTATAGACAGGCTCTCTATTCATTAAACGGGTGGTAAGACTAGAGAGAAAAATGTTAAAAACCAGAAGAAATAGGGAGCTGGCTTTAATTTAGAGAATTTTCCAAGATATTGTCTCATCTTTCTATATTTTGGACTTTAATTTAAAAAGTGGGATTCCCTTAAATGAATGTAATAATTCCCTTAAATGTTACTTTTTTCCTCTCGCCATTCAGTGATAAATTCTGAAATAGGTGGTTCAAAGTTTGTGGCTAATATGCCACACTGGAGAGTTTCACTTTATAGCTCATCACCGAAGAAAGTTAAAATGGCATATCCTAACAATTATATTCAGGGACGCTGTCTCAGAGGCCCGAAAAAAACTAAAATCACCTTCCAAGCATTGCCCTAATGAGTTAATTTTTACTCCAAGTTTTATTCATTTTTCTTCATTAGTGCAATGTAATTTCAAACAAAATCAGTTAAAGTGATTATGTTCTTTAGATAAAATGTTACACAGAAAATAGGTCCTCAGAAAAAGAGACCAAATAAAGTTACATTTTGGTAACTTTGTGCTCCTTACGAAAGAAAAAGCATATTTAGTGAGTTTATTAAATTTATCATCATTTGGAGAGTAGAATAATTTCATGCTGTGTATTTTTTTTAAAGATTATACTTCTGGGGATATGCATTATTTATCAGTATGAAAATTTTTCTGGGCAATAGATTCATGAGGAAAAAAACCTCAGATAACTATTCAGTTGTGTTTAGGTACGGATTGTTTTGAACTATTACATATCTATGCTTCAGGATAATTTCAGGAAAAATAACCAAAAATATTATCATTTTTATTTGTGACTCTTTACATTGATGTCTCAGGATGTTTAATGAATACAGAGTATAATTCATAGGAGATGTAATTCAAAAGTTGAAAAAAGACGGTATTCCTGTTGCTTTTTCATAGGCTATGAAAACCAAGAGGACATTGATGGTTGCTCTTGTTTTAACTGAATGGTCACTCAACTTCTGTGATACTCACCTGTTCCTATAACCATAAAATAAGGCATCCAGAGGGCTTTTTCTCCCAACGTCGGCAAAATAATATTGATGTACTTAAGCCAGAGAAATAATTCAGACTGGCATCATTAAGAAGTCTGACATTATGCAAAGCTAGATAATTCATTTTACTTTCAAAAATTTCCAATTGGATACTCTGACAGTTTATGCCTTTGAAGATGGTAGAATTAAAATAGAACATCAAAAGAGTTGTACAAGTGATTTCAGATTATGTACTATGTAATATTAATTTGTGCTCTCATAGATTATTTGCGGTCACACTACTTGGTTCTATTTTCATAAAAATGTCTCGTGGAGAAACTTGAATCTTTACAGAACATGAAATATCCTAGTACATGACCGCAGAGGAAGCTATGCTGATTCCAATGAGGGCAGGCCATCCTGGTATGAGTGTTACAAGTGAGAGGAAGTGGAATGATGACTTGCATACCATTTCAATTACAGAAAAAAGCAAGTGGGTTGGTCTATCCACAGGCACGATCCTTTTAGGAAATTCCACTAAAAGAAAACAGGTCTTCCTGAAATGAGTGGGAAAGCCTCACACTCTGGGCACTGTAATTAGGTGTGTTTGTGTTCACTGGGCCTTGGCTCTCTCAAGGATCCATGTGGTTTCATATATTAAACCTGACTCTGACTGCCCTTTCACCCTGACTCAAACATAATCACTCACAGAATGAGTCTTACAAAGCTTCCTAAGCATTCTCCACCCAATGGAAGTGGGATAAAGGATACAGTGAAAATTCACAATTATTAAGTGCTCACTATATGCCAGTCATTCACTTAGTACTTTTTACATGTTATTATGTGGTCAGTTTTCCACAACTATAAGAGGTAAGTAGTATTATAATCCCATTAAAAGTAAAGTCAAGGTGAAGCTTTGTCTTACTCTAAAGACTATAGCCTTCCCTCCATATCACATTGCATCCCAGCATTAGTCCAAGACATAAACAATATTGGAAATAGCATCCACCAAAAAGAAAAATAAATGTAGGTTAACCATCCATCTGCTCTAATGAATGGCTAACATGTATAAGAACTAAGTAGCAGTATTTACGTACTAAATGGTAAGAAATCATTAATTATAACAGAAGCATAAACTTAAATTTGTTTCCTCACTATGAATATAGAGAGTACAACTGCACCTAATTTTCACACTGCTAGTAAGTTGAAACTGGAAGCGAAGTTCAAATGAAGTTAAAATGATACAATATTGAGAGAATTTATAATGCACAAGAAAAACAATGAATTTGGGCATATCATGTCAAACACGTACAACTACATTTTCTGAAAACCAAAGTCGTTCTAATACCTCGTAACCTTAAATGAGGGCTAATGTAAAAAATTATTTTTTTAAAAAGCAGTTATGTAAAAGCCAATAGATTCCATCTCTTTTCTGTTTCCTCATCTAAAATTGTTAGTCATTCCTAATTTTTCCTTTTAAAACATAACTAAATTTAATCCTTGACTGACACTATTATAAAAACATAAATTTAAATGATTATAAAAATAGTGAAATTCCCTTAAAAATATCAAGATATTTTAAGATCTAATTCTAGGCAAATATTTTTGTGTGTTTTTTTTTAGCAGGAACAAAAATTAAAAGTCACCCAAAATAGGCCAACTGATTTGTCCAAAATAATTGAACAGATCTGAACTGATTTGAGAAAAGTAAGTCCTGTGACAAAATTAATTTTAATAGCCCCAAAGACCTCTCAAAGAGTACCTTGCAAGTATTTATTACCTCTGGCAGCACAAATTATTGTGTAGTCTACGCTGATGCCTCAAACTCATTTATTTTATGCATGAATATGTAAACATTATGTTTCCAATTTTATTCTGGAATGGCATTTAATTTCAGGAGGCTTGTGATTCACACAGTCCCTTGGTTCTATCTCAAATGTGTCTGCATCCTCCATCTTGCAGCAGTTCTGGTTTCTGCACCCTGTCAAATGTAACCTTTGTGCTAATTTGGTAAAATCAGTTCTCACGTTTAGTGCTGAGAGACTGATAACTGAATTCTCAAATGAACTACACATTTGCAAGATGAAGTACAGAGCTGTGGACAATGACTGCTTTCCCACAGTGTAAATTCTTCAGACTCAGCTGTCAACATGTAAGTGTGCAACACAAAAGCAGCTTTAACTTGATGACTTTTTTCCTCCAAGGCCATAAAAATGAAATGGATACTATACTCTCCTTTATGTTATTCCATCTTCTTGGATTTTCTTTCGCATGGACAGTGAAAGCCTGTATGCCCTTTAGAGTTCTTAGTCGATCAAAGTCTCCTTCTTGCTGAATAAAAAAACAAACATTTTTCCCTCCTACATAAATATTTCAGTTTGAGAATAGACCAAAGAGCAATGTTGAAAGAGTTTTTTCCCCCACTATTTTGACTCCATATAAAGTTTAATAATTGACAGTGAATATTCTAAAATTGTTCTCTGGGATTTTGTTGGAGTTTGGCTGTTTTATAGTTTTTGCACACATGGTCTTATGGTGATCTCACCATCTTCTCTTTTCCTTGGTGAGGCCTCTCATTTTTCATATGGTCACCCACTATTCCTTCTGAACCCCTACGCATGGATATTTGGTTCTATGTCCAGAGCCTTTTGATTACCAATGTTTGTACTCAATTATGAATGATCTTAGGCATCATCTGCATTTAAGATATAAACAATGCGAAGTAAGGTCAAGCTTACTGGAAACTTGGCAAAGCAAAAAATGAGAGAAGCTAAGAGAAGTGGCACTTTAAAGAGAAAGGGCTATGTAATAGTGAGAAATATTGCAAGAGATAGTGTCCGAATAGACAGACTGATTAAAAAACAGGGTATAGAAGTTATTAGTGGCCTTTGGAGAAGCAGCTCCTTGGGCTCAAATTCAGGTTTAAAGTGGCTAAAGGTGGTGAAAATGTTAAGGAGACAAGATCCTAACCAGACTATGGATTTAGACACACAGGGACTTTATATCATACCAGGATTAAAGGAAGAATTTGGATAGAACAGATGAGTAAGTTTTCAGGTCAGGGGAAGAAATCAGGGAAGGAGAGAGAAAGACAGCAAAAGAAATGTACGCTGGGTAAATTTATGAAAAAAACATCACTACAATTAAGAGCAAAGGCAGCATGGTCAAGCATGGAAGGTAAGAGGCACACCATTCATACTAATACATAAAAATAATAGGATGATCAGAAATGTTGCAGGAGGGCAGAGATGCTGACTGAGGTAATCTGAGGTATGTTTTATGTTTTGAATAGTCACTTTAAAGTATGAGATATATCAGAACAAAAATTATCATAGACAACTCATGGTTTCCTTAAGTTCCAGCGAAATTCACAGAAGTGTGATTTTTCTCTAACAAACCAATGAAAGAGAGAGGTGATAAAAGGAATTTTGGGTACCTCAAAAGGGCAGGAAAAACAGGTGTGGTAGAAGTTCAAAGAATGAGATATTCAAATATCTTACTGAGAACACAGATGAACTATAACCCGTGAACTCGATCCTTATTAATGAGGCAGATGAAACCAGGAAAAAGTTCATGGATGGGAGATTAGGGTCTGGACAGCTTTATTTTATAAGACTGGAGACAGATACATGGAGATAGTTATTTAATAATAAAAAAACATGATAATACTGTGGGGGCCATTATAAAAATCTGTGATAAATGTGTAAGTGAATGACAAAAAAAAATCAAAGTCTACACAGAAGAATAGATTAGGATTATTTGGTTCCAAATCTCAATGAAAATGTTATTTATTTATTTTAGGCATGCACATTTTGAACATTTTCTCCTCTTTTAAATTTATTTATTTATATATACTGAGAAAGACGGTAGAAAACAAATCTAAAAAACTTGATTCAAGTTGAAGTCAGTGCCTGAAGTTCAAGAAACTGGGTTCTTGTTCTAAATCTTCCACTACTGGGGTAGAGATAATCTTAGATAAAATATCAGTCTTAATTTTCTCACCTACACAAACTGAGAGAAGATTAAAAGAAAATCAAATTAAATAATACAACAATCCTCTGAAATTTTAAAAACACTTTCAATGTAATGTTATTAGCACTATAATTTGTTTAAACATTCAAGAACATGTATGATGCTCTCAGGGCAATGGAGAGATGTGGAGGAAAAAAATACTACATCATGAGATTTGTTGTGGTATCCTTGTAAGACAAGACTGGTAAGTCATCTTATCTTTTTCCGTTGCCTCCCTTCCGCAGCTCCAGCCCAGATCTACTTCTTTCCAGAGTTAACTACTGAGAAACTTCAATTTTGGCACGAAGCAAGTATTTTCCTGAATTTTTAATCTCACTTTTCTCTTCTTCCCCTATTTTCTCACACCCACAGTCATGAAGTCACCACCATGAGTTTAACTGCACACTAAATCTCAAGTCACAAGGAAAGCTGTCCACCGACAAGTACAGTTACATGTGTTAACGTAACATGCCTGGGCTCTGGCCCCCGCCACCTACCATTGAGCCACCTGGAATCATGCTGCTCTGTCCTAATTGGGTGGTGGTGCCCGAGAGTTCTGAAGATCGCAAAATCTCTCCCCATAAAATCGGCTGCAGTCCCGGAGTATAATTCTCCATCTGTGTTGTGACAAAATAAAACCACATACACATCCTTTAATTCAATTAAGGAAAGAAAAACAAACAAAACACACAAAATAAAAGTTTCATGTAAAAAAACTGCTACAAAGAAAAGAGAAAAATTCTCTGCATCATTAGGCAGTTACTTATTCTTATCCTGTCTTTGTTGAAAGGAGTATTTTAGTAAATGATCACTCACTAGTATATGACAACTCATTAAGTAGGAACTGCGAAAAATGGAGTAAAATATGGTTCAGGGGACATTACTAAAACATAACATTTATTCCTTTCTACTATGATGTGAGACAAAAGAAAAAATGCATACTATATTCATCACATTTTTATATGTGTAAAGCTATTGCACTTCTAAAATCCTTATTTTTTTAGGGTAAGATATCACTGTAAAATATTGTTTATAGTTTTTATTTTAATAGAAGTTAAAATTTCAATATATTTTTTTTGTTGTACCTGAATGAATAAAATTTTGCAATACTTTAGAAAGGAACAATATTTTCTTCCCCAAAATTATTTTCTTGCTTTTTGTTTTTGAATATATCAAGTGGGAGAAGAGTTCTAATTAAGTATAAGTTATCACATAGTCTAAAAACAAGTCTATCACATAGTCTCAGATATAAAAGAAATATGTCTGGTGCCTGGCTGGCTTAGTCAAAAGAGCATATGACTCTTGATTTCAGGTTCGTGAGTTCAAGCTCCATGTTGGGTGTAGAGATTTTACTTAAATAAATACAATTTAAAAAGAAATTTAAAAAAGAAAAAGCAAAGTCTGAAGAGGAGGAAGTTTTGACAAATACAGGTCATAATCATCACAGTTCAAGATTCTATTGTGGTTTTTGACTCATTTCTACTTAAATTGAATTAACTCTAGGTCAGAGTTTAATAATGGAGGAATCACAGTGACAAGGTTCAAATAAAAAGGAAGAAGGGAGGAGAAAAAGAAGTTAATATTTACTGAATACCATTCTGTGTTTGCTGGGCAGCTAGGCAGTGGCTTGACACTTTCAAATTATCTCATTTAGTTCTGTCAACAATCCCA
The DNA here is from genome assembly GCF_017311325.1 of Ursus maritimus. Classification (NCBI taxonomy): domain Eukaryota; kingdom Metazoa; phylum Chordata; class Mammalia; order Carnivora; family Ursidae; genus Ursus; species Ursus maritimus. The sequence continues at coordinate 76,930,682 of NW_024425563.1, read as the reverse complement.
TGATGTAAATGTTATCCCTATTTTACAGTTCAAGAAACCCAAGGTTGCTCAGCTAATAACTAGGAAAGTAAGGGTGAAAGTTCAAACTCAGGCCTGTTTACTCCCTGTCCTCTTACACTAAACCATACCAGCTTTTAATAAACTGAAGGTTGTAAAAATTATATTTTCTTTCCTTTAAACAGAAAGTACCTCCTATCATTTCATCCAGGAAACATATTACTATTGCCTGCTTACTTGTAGTGAATTATCAGCAAAACGAAACAAAAAAATATAAAATTTTATCTAAATAATCTGCTATAATGATGGTAAACTTAATATTATCTTGCTGATCATTTGGATAAGTTAATGCTTCTGCATTCACTGATTTGAAAAATAATCAGAAAATAAAATAGAAGTAAATTTAAACATAAACATTTGTATAACACTATCATTTCCAAAGGATTGTCATATTTATTAGATAAACTGAAAAAACTTCCTGTGCATCTTCAAGTATAAATGCCTCTGGGAAAGTCTTACTAATCTGATTTCTCATGTGATATTCTTTGTTCACACCCTCAATTCTCACTTACAAATAAAAGCTTTATAATGAAAACAGACGTTCTCAGTGGTCCAACTCAATTCCTTTGGGAGAACCTGTGGTTCTCTGATGTGTCTGAATGCACCAACCTTTGGACAATGTCTAAGGCAGTGGAGAAGAGCTGAGCAGAGTGAATCAGTGCACAACTCCAAGGTTTAGCTTGAAATTTTGATAAAAAGACATCTTTTCTTACAGATGAGTTTTAAGATAGTGATCTTTTATTTTGGATTGTTGTGAACCAAGACAAGTAAAAATAATGGTTTGACAATATATTAAGTACAAATTACTAGCTAAATGAATGGTACTCTAGGACTCTAAATTGTCATAATATGGTATCTTTGGGATTCAAAAGCTTCTTGTGTTCTCTTCACCTAATTAAATATCAAGTTCAAATCTGACCTGCTCTCATAATAATATGCTGCAGTAACATTTTATCTACCAACAAGGTAAAAAAAATAAATCTTTTCTAAAAGCACAAAAATGCTATGAGTAAGCTATTTATAAGTTTCAAAGGTACTTTGAAATATGTAAGTAAATGCCTACTGTCTCCTTAATTATAACTTAATTTCAATCACTTTACTAAGGTTGGTATTTTATCTTTTTACAAATAATTGATAAATAGATGTAATGGATTTTTAAACTTCAGGTAAATTATTTTTCTTTATCTGTGTAAGAGGGCATCAGTTAAAAATGTGTTGTGAAAGCAGCCTAAAATGCTCATATTAATTTCAAATACTTTAATGTTGTCGCACCTGCCATAGGATGCCTTGTGTCCTCTTTACCTTGAAAAATCAAAAGTATTAAATCATTAGTTGAACCTCATTGCCCTCTCATAGACATGTTAGGTTACGAAAATCAGGAAAGATGAAAAGAGAACCATGAGAAGGAGAAAACTGAACAATTTCATACCAGAGTGTAGTCAGACAGAACATGCCTAACAGGAGGTATAATCATAAATGGTAGAATAAAGAATGCCATTATTTTTTTTTTACATCTCCATGACTTATTTTACTATATAACTGGAAATTAGTAGATTTAGTCCCTTTATCCTCTTTCACCCAATCTTTTTTTTTTGCGGGGGGGGCTTGCTTTAGCGTGAGTAAAATCCATAATTACACTTGCTATTACATGTAAACTCTATTAAGGGGAGAGTTAAAATAACACCACCAAAAGAAACTATTATGGATATACATAGGTATTTGTTTCTCTTACTAATTTATATACTTGTTTTATAACTTACATTTTTTTCATCCACTCCCACATAAGCAAGGCAAAAATCAACAAAATTAAGGCAAAGGCAGAAAGACTGATTTTGTTTTTCTTTTGATAGTAGATAAGTAGGTCATTTAGAGAAAGCAGAGAGTTCTTCAGTAGGAGACTACTGATCAATTTATTACTAAAACAGAATTAAAGAATTGACTTAGACACCAAGGAAGTTTGCAGTTTAGGCACCAGTTGCCTCATCTTAAGAAATTCCCTCCAACCTGAATATTATTTTTAGCAAGAGCCAATGTGATTTTTGTGAGCTGTAAGGACACCAGACAATTAAGTGGCCATGAAGGGTACATTCTCATATTGTCATCGCTCATTATCAGTAACTGTTGTTTATATCAGGCCGTAAACCAGATCTTCTGCTGAGATGTCTATAGGATTCTTATCAGGGATGAATGCTCCACAGAAACTGTAGGACCTATTTATTATTTCACCCAAATGTAAAGGTGATAGAATATCCTACTTTTGCATTCTCATAAGCAAATAAATAATAGTGAACTTAGAATATATTTTATTTAATATACTTGTGCATTTCCACCATGGATTAAAGACTGAGTACGTTCTGTAGCTATATAAAATCCTAATGATAAGTGAGTATAAGAAATTTACTATATCTCAGTTGGCTTATTTTAAGAACAAGTATGTTTAACAAAAAAAAGTCTACTTGCCAAACTTGTCTTGTAGTTTCCAGGTCATTTATGAAGTTATCAAATTATATGTTGATTCTTGGGCATAGTGCTTATTTTCCAGTTTTCTGACCCTTAATATAAAAAGTCTTTTTGAAAATCTGAAGTAGTGTATTAGGTAAATGTTTCCTACAATGATTCAAATAGCATTATGGTTAAAATGCATACTTTTAGGTTTTCCATATGTACTAAGCTACTAGTAAAAGAAAATATGACATTTGTCCAATTTTATTAAATTGATGGTAAAATAATATACTCAAGGAATTGTTATATATATCAAAAAGTGGTTGTGAATACTCCGTCCAACACAGTTTTTAGACTCTCCACAAAAGACACCAAATAGCAAGTTTGATGTCTCAAAAATAATGCATCAGACTAAGAAAAATTAGTGCTGACAGATGTAACCAACAATCTAAAAATTGTCAAATATGAAAGTTGTTATTTGAGTACTCTGCCATTCTTTCTTAACTATAAGATTTCCAAACTGTCTCTATGGAAAGCATTCTTTACTGAGATGAACAAAAAGTTTAGTGAACTCCATTTCCACCATGGCAGAATTACCTGAGAAGCATGTGTTAAAAACAAAAGTTCATATGTACTTCTGGACTTTATGTTCACAGCTCAAAATGAAGTAAAAATGTGGCTTAGATCAGTTACTGTATTAGATTACAATTCCTAAGAAGGGTGTGGTGAGAAGAAATAGAAGGTGAAAAAAACATTTCCTGATGAAATCGCAGCATTACTAACACAGGTGTAATGTGTGACATGGACGTTGAGCAAAAATCAAACAAACCTAAAGACAAGCCATTATATTGTTAACACCTTGAGTAAATTCCACTCACAGACTAGCAGAGTTATTAGGAACAGAGGAAAAATGAATTTATGTTTCTCTCTCTCTTACACACAGATACACACACACACAAACACATACATATACATACATGCAGGGCATGGATGAAATCCATTTCTAGAGAATGGAAGGGTATGGGAATAATTTTACATTTTTACATCTACTGACCATCTTCTCTGTACTACTGGCTTTGTTACTTATGCTGTCCTTTTAAACTTATAAACTCCTTTTGAGTTTATAGGTACACATGGTACAAAATTTAAAATATAAAATTTATAAGGTACCAAATCTGTCTCTCAGACTCCTTTATAGAAACCACTATTGTTTTTTTTTTCTTGGTTTCTACTTCTACATACATTCCAGAAATATGTTAAGCACTCAAATGTGATACGTTATTAAATTGTCTCATTTAATTCTCACAACAAACTAGTGGAATTAGCACGGCCATGCCATTTTACATATAAAGAAACTGAGGTTCTGGGAGGTTCCAATAATATTCTCAATTATAGTTAATTAATTTAGGGAGTACCTCATGTGACCTAATACTAAGTGAGAGCATATTCTGTCAAATTACATTCTTTCCTGAGGCAAGGCAAAATTCTATCTTGGGGAAATAGACCATAGCTAAAAGTCCTAGACCCTTGCAATAGACTTCAATAATACTACTTAGTGATAGGTTATTTCTAAATTATTAGCACTACAATGCCTGGGGAAGAATACAATGAGGAAATAAAAATACTTTCAAGCTGACTACTCCTTTCACATCATGAAAATGTGAGATGACAATTAGTGTGGAAAATACAAGATTTTATTCTTGTGTCCACACCTGAAATTTATTCTGAGTAGGGGAGATACTGCTATTTTTAATAAAGAATTTTTAAACAAAGTCATTAAAATTGAAATATTTACAGGTAGATGAAACAAGACATACTTAAAAATAAATACTGGAATAATTTAATATTGACAGAATGATTTTTATTAAAGGAGATTTAAAAAATTAACTTTACTAAGGAGTTTTATTTTTTTTAATTTTTTAAAATTTAAACTCAGTTAGCCAAAACATAGTACATTATTAGTTTCAGATGCAATGTTCAACAATTCATCAGCTGCGTATAATAACCAGTGCTCATCACATCACCTGCCCTCCTTAATGTCCATCACTCAGTTACCCCAACCCCTCCCCCCCAGCAAGCCTCAATTTGTTTCCCAGAGCCAAGAGTCTCTCATGGTTTGTCTCCCTCTCTGATTTCCTTCCATTCAGTTTTCCCTCCCTTCCCTGATGGTCCTCTAAAAACTTAGGACATGCTATAAAATCTGGAGACTTAATTTAGTAGCTATGCATTGCTCAGGAAAGAATCCATATTTTCTGTGGTCACCAGCTTAAAAACCCATGGCATTTTGTTTAAATTCCAGTTAGTTAACATACAGTGTACTATTAGTTTCAGGAGTAGAATATAGTGATTCATCACTTACATTTAACACCCACTACTCATCACAATGAGTGCCCTCCTTATATCTGTGAGTTAATGATGTGTCAGTGTTGGTTCCTTACTTGTAATAGTAGTACCATTCTGGTGGAGGAAGTGGATAATGGGGGAGCCTATATGAGTGGGTGTGGGGGTGTATGTGATATCTCTGATTTCTTTTCCTTAATTTTACTGTGAACCTAAAACTGTTCTAAAAAGCAAAGTCTATTAAAAACATTAATGATAAAAAACTATGGCATTTTGAAAATGTTATATTAAACCTTAATAAATTTCATAAACTAATTTTTAAGCTGTCATCTGGATTGAAAGCTTACTAGTGGTTGAAACTGCTTAATAAGGGACTGATGATATAAAAAGTATCTGCAGTCAAGCCTAATCTAACCAGTTTATAGGTGGTTTGAGTCAAATACTAAATTTTATTTCCCAGTACTGGGGAAGGAAACAGCCCAGAATTACCTTGAAATTTTCTCTTATGTGCTGAAATGAGGAGAATATATGCAACATCTCTTGGGCAGACAGGCTTTCCTAATAGCCATTCTCTAATACACAATGTACAACCTGTATATTTCAGAGACAGGTGTTACCCTTGTATGTAAAAGTCTGGGAAGTGCTATAGAAAATATTTATGTTGAAAAAAACTCCATCAAATGGTTCTTAAAGCAGCACAAGAGAAAATGACAACAAAAACTCAACAAGGGGAATTAAATGTATTATGAGAGGAAGAATTTATAGCATAGTTATAAAGAAAGCAGGTAATAAAGTCACCGCTCTTGAATTAAAATGATGTTGCAGATATTTTGAGGGATTTTACAAGGTCTAGTATGGCCTGTTCATTTTTCTGTATCTTGCTATTCAGTGGATTCAGAAATTAGTTTATGCTGGCTTGAATAATTTTCCTTGTCAGAAGAACCAAATAGCTGTAAAAGTTACTCGATTATTTTACTGATTGGATAGGTGAAGTCTGGACTTGCATTTAAAAGCTGTTTTTTTGTTTTGTATTTTTTTAAGCCACACATCCTCTTCTTGACTCATGAAACTTACCTCATTCTCTTTTCCTTTTCACAAATTTATACAGCTTTTTCAAAGAAGTTCTAATATAAAACCCAAACTATGTAGTTTCATATTCTTTGTGGACTTTGTGTGGTTGCATACCATGTGAACTATGTAATACTTACTTGTCATCATCTTCTCTCAGTGGAATATTAAAATAAATAATCAAGCAAATCCCCACTGAGAAACATACCACAAGTTAAAGCTGCTTTAGGCACAATTTAACATACCGCTTTCTGAGGAATATCTACCTTTTTTTTTTTTCAGTCTGCAATTTAAATAAGTATAGGCTGCAAGTTTGAGCAAGGTAGAACTCCTCCCCTTTGTTTAAGACAACTTTCACATTTCTGTGTGTGCACTTAAAGAAGTCATCCACATGTAATCACTAGGCCATCTGTGAATAGGAAAATTATAAGTGTGCTACACTTGCTGCATTCCTTCAGGTCTTAAACTTTTGTTAAAATGCTCCATAAATGGATCAAATGGACTGAAATTGTCTACATCTGAAAAGCAACAGAGGAGATAATTCATGTTGTAATGTTCTTATTCTTAATAGAAAATAGATCAGTGAAAAACAGTGATAAAGTAAACACTAGAGAATACTGGAAAAAATAGATCTTCATACTTAATGCTGTAGTCAATATGACTAGAATTTATTTTGTTAAGTAGGAAAAAAGTTATTTTTAAAAACAAAAGACTGGCAAAACTGAACTTAGGACGTATCAAATAATAACCTGAATTTCCTTTTAAAAAAAATCTAGACTTCTCATTCAAAATTCAATTAGAAATTTTATACTTGATAAGCTTCACTATTATTTTTATTATCAAATAATTGCTTTCTGTATTTTCTAGAAAAGGGGAAAAAAAGAAAAGGAAACAAAAGTTATATAATTTCTACATGATCATACAGAAAAATATATTCTGGAACAGGGTAATGACTCAGAATCTTTTGTGTTTTTGGTTGCTGGTATGCCCAAAAGTTAAAAGAAAAGAAAAAAGAATAATTGTTTAAGGATGTATCACTTTCTGTTTGTGTGTTTATTTAACACAATCTAAAGGTGATTAAAAGTATGTGGAAACAATTCTTTATCTTTCAATACAGACTAAGGTTTTCTCTTCTGTTTACTTCTATCTTCCTATTTCCATCCTTTAGAACTATGACTAAGCATCCCCTACCCAGCTACATTGTTGAAGGAAAAGAAGAAAAAAGACAACAGAAAAGAAGATGGTTACAGGAAGGTGTAGAGGAAATACATTAAAAGTTTTGTTACATTAAAAAAAAAGACCTAAAGTGAGGTCCTTCATTAACTCAAGGTAACACAATAGCGTCTCTGCCAATTGTACGACCATTAAAACTGATTGTGCTGATTAAGTTGTCCAAATGTTGAGAGTGTGACAAATCTTGTAACGACAATGAACAAGATAGACTGAATCTCATTCTTTTCTTCTGACTTGTCAAAATTCCCCCTGGAAACACCTCTTTCATAAAATGAAAACCAAAACCATCTTCTCTCAGAATATAAATTTTAAAGTTCTAGTGGGGATGTATACTGATTGAGCAGGCAATTTTAAAGACATTCATTAAACCATTTCGATTAAAAAGAATCACAGACTAGACAGTGTAAAAATCAAAGCAGCATTTAGTGTTTTTCTTCATTTTCAAAATATTTGAAAATATCTCAACTGACATCCTCCTAAAATAGTTTGTGATTAATAATGGAAAGTCTTGGTATATAAAAAGGAACATGCAATATGGTTATTATCTATAGAAAATTCACTATTTAACTGATTGTTGACTACGCACCTATTAAAAGAGATGCTGTCAGCAGTTTAGGGTCATATGGACTCTTTCCACGGCCATTTTCAAAATGTGAGTCCTCCAGCTTAAAAATGTTATCCTGTAGAAAAGAAAAAGAAGTACTGAATTTATTTATAACTATGTTAACATACCTGTTAATCAGAGAGAGGTTGTGTATTCATGTCCACTATCAAGGGGTATTATTTGTGTAAACTTTAGAGATGGCAAAATAACGAGCGGATTAAAACCAACCATTACTAGCCAAATATCTACTTAGCTCAGCGATTTTTAGTAACACTTAGCATGTTTTAAGTAATAATGTATAAATGAACTCTAAGGAATAAGACATGTCATGATAAGACTGGAGAGATCATCTTATCACATAGGTATGCCAAGCACGACCCTAATGGCTCTTGAAAGGAGAGAATTTTAAATTTAAATGACTCTTTTTTTTCCTTCACATAGAGGAAAAAAATAGCAATCTGTTATATTAGATCTATCACAAAATACACTATCTTACTTTTCCATAGTACCTTCCAGCAGAAAATGCTAAACAGCCATATCAGTCACTTCCCCCACATTATCATGCCTACAACTTTTCTGTTTATATGCTTCTCAAGCATTTTTTTTAATTACTCACATTAGAAGGTGGGAGATACCTGAAACTATCTTTCTCAATTTAAGTGTGAAATATTAAACTGGATTTTAGGGGAGGTGTACCTAGAGGTAGTGTCATCAGAATAACAGCACAGAGGTGACACATTTTTATCAGAGGAAAATCTGCTCAGCTAAGGCTCAAGTACCCAGGAACTGGAGTGAACATTTGACTATATACAGAAATATGCACAAGCACCAAGGTAGAAAGTATTCCAGAAAGCACTGCAACAAAAGCCTTAAGAAGGAGGTAACTAACTCATGACTGAGACCCTGTTTTCAGAATGCATCAAGCTACTGAAATATCTATGTGACAGTGGAGTAAATTGGGAAGGGGGTAATTTCTAGCACTCTTTTTAGAAACAAGTTCTCTGAGAATTAATTAGGTCAGAATATATATGCTTTTTCCAGTAGCACATTAACTTGTCCACAGACTGAAATAAAATAGCTTTTTGGGCCATTTCCCTAACTATTCACATAAAGTATTTTCTATCTCCTTAGAATAATAAAGGGTGTTCATTTTATGGCCAATAAGGATCACATTTAACATTTAATATTTCTGATGGAGCTAATGGCAGAGGTTCAAATTATGACTCTTAAAATTCATTTGAGTTAGGGAAGAAGAGTGCAAAAGGAAGCAAAGCAAAAGCATTCTCCATCTTTATTACCATGAGTGAGAATTACTGATTTTATCCTTTCCTCGCAGTGATTCTGTATTGGTAACTAGGTATCCATAGCACTGATGGTCCTTCAGCTGAGTTTTGACATTTACAGAGCACAGAAATTTATGAGGTTTCTCAGAACTGTGCTAAGTTTTAGTGGGAAGGGCAGTGAGTCAGAAGTCAGGCCCATTTGGGCCAAGGATTAGCTCTGGTTCTTTGGTCACCAATTAATCTCTCTAAGCCTTAGGTCTCTCAAAGTCAATGCCAATAGGATATTTAACCTTCCATGTTTATTATAAGGATTAGAGAACCAAAATAAAGCATTTTTAAAGCAGCAAAATAAAAAATGAACACAATTTATTTTTACTTTGATACTGCTCACATAAACACTATAACAAAAGAATATGAAAAATTAACACATGGTGTTATTATTGTAAACTTTTCTAGCATAATCTGAAAGAAATATTACTTTTAGTTATGTAACTAACCAAATTATAAACTTGTTTACAAATACAAATTTATCATAGGCACTTGAATATTAAAATTATAATGTGAAACTTGACATACGCCTAGAAAAAGCACAGGAGAATCCCTTAAGTATTATTTAGATATATTTTGATTAAAAATTAGGTAATAATCCAAAACAAATATGCTCAGTAAAAGATATATACTCTATTGCTACAAATCACAGAAAATGCTATTAAAATTTGTATATGTAATTATTTCTCATAAAATGGAAGAAGCAGAGAGAAGTGATGGTGTGGTTGAAAATACTGTTATGTGTTATTATAAATTTCTTTTCCTAATAAAACATTTTACAAAACTGACAAAAGATACAGGAGGTATCCATCAAAGTAAGAAACACTTGATGTCTGGGAACATGTGTCCAAGTTAATAAGACAACACCAAGGTAGGTAAGTTCTTCCAACCTCATGTTTAATATTTGATTTACAAGGTCAAGGATTAAACTTCATAGCAGTGAGGTTAAGCATGTCAGTTATGATTCAAGAGAAGATGAAAAACTACACTTTGTCATGGTGTCAGATAATGTGTTCAAAGCTGGCCTTTTTGTTTTCCCTTTTTCTTTTAAATGTAACTCTCATCCGAATTTCTGGGTTATCTATCATGTAATTCTATATTGTCACATAACTCTATTAAAGGGTAAAACATTGAATTTCCTTTCCAGCCTACTGACAACGGAGCCTGGAATAAACATAATTTCATTTCTGAATAGGGAAGTAAAAGACACTTCTTACATATGAAGTTTATAGTGTAAAATTTATACCCATTACATACAGTAATGGGGAGCAAAGGTGTTGATGTCAGACAGAACTATTATCTCTGGCTCTGTCTTTTATTAATTCTGGGCCTAAGGCGATTCCTAAATCCTTCTGAAACTCAAATTCGGATGCTCTAAAAAAATATCCATTAATTTCATTTTTCCATTGTTTATAGTTGCCACAGTAAAACCATTCTTTCCTATACTGATGAGTATCTCTTGTGCCAGTGGAACTGCTTGCCTATATTTTCATCAGTGGAAATTAGGATGGGTGTTTGAAATTTATCTAAATGCCATGGACTCCCAAAATGCAGTGAAAATTTTTCTTACCTATAGCTAGACCACAGTCTAGTTCAAAAGCTTTCCTGAAAAATATCACTAATTATAGTATGCGTAACATTTCTCAACTAAAACAGACTATCCCTTTAATATGTCTGATAAATTCAAAGTGATTGATATAAAGACACACCCACATTGCTGTTTTTGTTATCTTGTGAGCAAGACCTATTAGATGTGTGAAGATATTAACTCACTGTAAAAACAAAACAAAACAAAACAAAACTCTGTGTTAATATAACTGAATAATCACATCCTAGGTTGTCATATGTAACATATCACATGTACAACCTCTGGCTGGGCTTAGAGCCTTTTGAAATCTGACTGCTACTCAATGATTTTCTGTTTTAAGAGTGCTAAATAGATCACATGTGCAAGTAATAAGACCAGAAATCCTAAGACCAATGTACACAATTAAACTTCAGAGCTTTATATGTCTTACTTGGGCTGAAGTGATTTTCATTTTTAGAAATCCATGAACAAAAATCTAGCTGCATGGATTCTAATTGCTTTAGCAGATACTATGACCATATCATATAAGTTATTGGGCCATATTTTATTACATGATTGCATCAGTTTTCAGCAACTATTTTTAGCTTTCAAGACCACTCTTTCCCCTTTGTCTTTTGGATTTCCTGAATGTTATTAGACTGTGGTGAGGTAAGGCATTAGAGGAAATAATAACTGTGCTAATGTCTAATCCAAAGTCTTATAAATTATAAACCATTGGTGACATCATGGCAATAAATTTCCTAAATCTCAATCTTCCCCAAGTAATAAATTTAGGTAACAAAGTTGTAATTTCAGTTGTTTTATTTAATGATTAAAACATAGATGATGTTTGTAAAAAGAAAGAAAGAAAAAAGGAAATCCTACATATATATGATAGAATGACCATTTAGGGTGGGAAACCAAATAAAATTAAGTCAAACAAATACATGGACAGTATTTAAAAACATATCTTTTTTTTTTTTTTTTTTTCCAAATTGCTCTTACTACTCTCTTGCTCTTCACAAGACACACCTTGTTTGCTAGCTATACTGATTCCTGGTCGCACTAGGCTTTTTCTCATCTCTGTCTGAAACCTCTTTCTTCTCCCCTCACCTACCCTCAGCCCTCAACCCCAAGGTGAACTTCCTTTCCTTTAAGAGTAAATTAAAAAGTCTCTTCCTTGGAGAAGTTTTCAGAGATTCCTACAGATATAATTTATTGGCTTCCTTTGTGCATATTCTAATTAACAATACTACACAGGCAATGACTATATTGGCTTCAGCAAAGATGGGATGTAACAGGATCTCACAGGAAATACTGTGGCGTGCTGTATTTTGCCCAAAGGAGATGATTTTGTGGATCAAATTCATCTGGAATTTACTTTTCCTAAAAAGGTGACTAGATCTATGTTGTGCAATATTATGGCCATGAGCCACATGAGGCTATTTAATTAATTAAAACTAAAAATTCCACTCCTCAGTTACACTAGCTACATTTCAAGTGCTTAACAGTCACACGATGCTTGTGAATACAGGACTGCACAGGTGCAAACATTTCCACTGTCACAGAAGCTCTACTAGACAATGCAGCTCTAGATCCTGAATCCCATTCCCTTAACAGCAAAGAATAAAATTGGAAATCAGGAAGGCGTCCAAGGAAAGAAGACTTGTCATCACATCACAGTCATAGTAAAAAAGGAAAAAAAAAAAAAAAAAGGTCCATGAAATATACAAGAAGGGATTATACTAAAAACACTAGTTTAATTTTTTATTTTTATTAACCAGGGTTATACTAAGTACCATTTAATGGCAGTACAGATGAATAAATACATGTCCCAAACAGTCCTGGATGTCATTCTTCCATTTGAATCACTTTTTTCTAATCTCTGCAGGTACACGTTTAAGGATATGACCCAGATAAACACAATTGTGTGGTAGAGGCAGGCTATACAATTCAAATATTAAAGCAAGTTTTAAGAGTTTTAAAAATAGTATATACCCTTTAACTTTTCCGTGTATTGTGTCACTATTTATTATTGATACTTGTTATACACTTCAAATATGCGTTTACTCCTACTATAAATGATAAAAAATAAAACCTAGTGACAAAGAGTATAACCATACAGGCCTTTTGTTTTTACATTCCTGTTCCTCGTTAATGATTTTCATTGACCTTATTAAAAAATACTACCCCTCTTAATAGAGACATCTTCATGGAGGGTAAAATTACTAGAACGTTCCTTTGCAGAACTTCAAAAATCTTTCTGAACAATGTAATCTTTTTCCTGTGCATCCTGTCATTCCAGTGTTAAATATTCCACTTCACCATTTTGTACTCAACAGAAGTTACTTCAAGTAGCTCCTGGATACAGGCGAATGGAACAGCAAACTAGAGGAGCTGTTTGGGCTTGCTGAATGTAATTTTCTACTTATTAAATACATAATTTCTCACTGGCATTTCATCTTTGTATCTATTTTAGAAAGTTTTATGAGGCACTAATATAATGTTAATTAATATGATAAATACAGTGAGCTGTGATTAAGAATTATGCTTGAAATGTGAAGGTACAAGAAATAACAAAAGATATGTAACAACAGCACATTTTATAATACAATATTACATTATATACATACAATATTACAAGCTTATAAAGCTATTTGGTGGTTATTTCACTTAACAATGAACATATACTAAGTGTTAATTATGTCCTAGTACTTCAAGTATATTATTTCACTTTAATCTTCAAATAACCCTATTATTATGCCAGCTATACAGAAAAGCAACTGAGACATTTACATGTAATACTCAAAATCATAAGGCTGACTAGTGGTGGAATAAGAATTTGATAACAGAACTCTTTCCAAATCCATGTTTTTAACCACTACATTAAAAAAAATGGGTTTACCACACATAGTATGTGAGCGGTATCCTAAAATAGTAGAAACTGGAAGCCACAGGAGTTCAAATTGGCACTAATTTTCTATTTCTATTTTCTATTTCCAGCATAGGAAAAAAGGCTTTATTTGATTTCACACTTAAAAGATGTATTTTGGTGAGAGATGAGTGTAGCTGTGAGCACACATGTGTGTGTATGTGTGTGCAATGGCTGTGGGTGCAGAGGGTCAGAGGAGCTCATAAGGGAGGGCAGAGGACAGGCAGGCAGATTATTCTATCTAGGGGAAACAGCAAGAATAAAATCCCCTCAAAAATAAATTCATATTTGATAAATAACAAAGTCGAATTTAGACAATGAAGAATATGCACATACATTAAGAGATAAGGCTAAAAAATACATTTGGAATCAAAATGGAAAGTTTTCTCTGCCAAAATAAGCACTTTAATGTGTATTCAGAAGGTGTCAGTGACACAGTGATAATTTTAGCTGGAGAACAAGAGCATCAAAGAGGTGCAATATTATGATGAATCTGACAGTGATGTGAAAGATGATTTAGAGACATACGTGCCTGGTGGCTGGAAAAGAACCATTGCCACTGTCAGGGGAGGGCAGAAGTAGGTCTTTTTCACACATTACAGCAATTTAAAGAATTTTTGTATGCTGTATGCTGTGTCTTGATCAAGTTGTTTGGTCAAGCTTCTTTATAGCTCACATTTTCTAACTTTTTTTCCAACAGAATCCCCTTTCATTTTCCAGCAAAGCTATGGATTCCTTCCTCAAGAAAACTGAAGCTAAGCATATACATGTTTTATAAGCAGTCTTTAAGGATTATTGACTTCATGTGGTAGTCATGTTAAGAGTTTCCAAATCAGTTATTCTATAAAGACCTTTCTATTTCTAACATGGTGTGATTCTATTATCCTATCACTCTGAACTTGGACATCTGCTTCTGGCTCTTTGCCCCCCACCTCCCGCTTGAGCATAATGCAGGGATATCCAGATTTTTAAAATCCATTTTCCTTTTCTTTCTTTATATACTGTTACTTGGAATTCATTTATTTTTATAAATTCAGCTTCTGAACTTCAGTCCCAATCCTTCTGCTATTCTAATCATTCAAACTTAAGTTTCCTGGCCTGTTTGAACCTCCTTATTTTCCACAGTGATTTCAAAGTTGAGAACTATTAAAAGTCCTTGACTCTTCAAAAGAATATAAGACCAATTACAAATAATAAACTTCATAAAAATTAGTATGTCAAAAAGAGTTATTTAACAACGTACATTGTAGGAAGAAAAAAAAGAAATGTAACCCTGGTCTCTCATACTGAATGTTATACGAATAAAGCAAATACAATTTGCTGCACTGATTATAATGTATTAGTCCTGCCTTAGATTTAGCTAGGACTTCAGCCATATTATATCATATTAGAATTTTATCTTTCTCTGCAGTAAACTTAAACATCACTGCAAATAAATGACTATTAATTAGAATATAAAACAAAAGCAAACAAAAAAAAACTCTGAAAGACTGAAAGATAAGTTCAAGAAAAGGATTTATACCTATAAGGACTTTTAAGTCTGAGTATACTAACAAAGCCCTATTTTCATATTAATTGTTTTGAGTAGTGTTCCCCCCCCCCTTTTTTTTTTTTGAGAGAGAGTACATGTGGTGGGGGAGGGGCAAATAGGGAAGGAGAGGGAAAGAATCTTAAGCAGGCTCCATGCCCAGTGTGGAACTGACGTGGGGCTTGATCTCACAACCCTGAGATCATGACCTGAGCTGAAATCAAGGCTCAGACTTTAACTGACTGAGCCACCTAGCACCCCTTCTTTTGAGTAGTTTTAGATGTATAAGAAATGTAATATTTAGTTTTAAATCCAAAATGTAGTCATTTGATGCTAAAATATTTAGTCAATAATTATTATTATACTTATTCAATAACTACCACTACTTTTTTTATATGTACACCCTGGAAAGGTAATTTTCCTCAGCAAGTAAAGCTACAAAACCAACTATAACAACTATAACCAACTATAACAACTGTTATAACAAAAATAAATGTTATCTATTAAATAACAAAAAATATGTCAGTTATATAAAATATTGTCCAGTTTAATATTCATGAGCTATGATCATTCTCTAGATATATTTATACAGACTTCTTATTGAATATAATTTCTGTTCCTGAGAAATTCTTAGGATCCAAAACAGAAAGAAGGATAACATCATCAGGGTAGACAATATTTCCATTAAGTTCATCTACAGGTTAAAAACCTAAGTAGGGATGGTTGGCTCCTAGCCCCACTGATTTCAATGCTATAATCTGTTCAAGCATTGCATTAGTATAGCAGAAATCTTACCTCTGAAATTGGTCTCCAGAGATCACATGGCTTTACCATGATCCAGAATATTCCTGTCATTTGTATTTTAAGGTAGATATGATCAAATATTGTTTATGGATTATGAAATCTAGATGTTATGACTCATTGTACCAATTATTAATCTTTTTGAAGTGCCAATATTCTTATCTATGAAATGGAAATAATGGAAATAAACCACAGCCCTAAGGATTAAATGAAATAAATGGTGTTTTAACATAGAGAAGCATATTTAACCATACGGAAATCTAGTTAATTGTAATTATCATAAATATATTATGAATGGTATATCTTTGCTATGATAACATGTTGATATCTCATTTTTGGTGATAACAATAGCTAATACCTGTTAAGCAACTATTAGCCAAGCACAGTCTCCTAAGTGCTTTGTAGGTATTACTTTTTACTCTCACAATACCCCTGAAATACACAGTGTGATTATCCTAATTTTGTAGATGGAGTAACAAAGAGGAAAAGTGACTTGCCGAAGGTCACATTGCTAGTATATTATTGAGCCAGGTAGCCAATTTCTAAGGTCAAGAATAGCTAGAGAAATTAAAGAAGCCTAATTTTTTTGTACTTGATTTGCACAACCATGTTACTTCATGAATACACATCATACATAAAATGTTGTCATAATAATATCTCTTAATTCAACTTTACATTCCCTGTAGTTCATACCTAGTTAGGCCTTGAAGTAATCTTAACTGAATTCATCATAACAGATAAAACTGTATTTAATATAGTCCTTGCACTATACTATTAATATAGTAAAGACAAGTAGAAGAAATTAACATATTTCTAACCTTATTTGCAAAAAAATTTATGAAATTACTTTGTTCCCAAGTTTGTGAAAAATTAGTATCACTCTACCCTAGTAACAATATATAGTCCTTACAGCTGGATTAAATAGGATTTGCCCTCTAAATTTAAGGAACCTGAATTTATCTGGGTTCCTCAAACAGTGACATAATTCATCTGCTTTCTGTCATCATTAAAATTAATGATATAAACCAAGGAAAACAGAAAGCATATGTGTTCATACTTCATGCAGATTATGTTTTTAATAGGAGCTTAATTTGAGTTTATGCAGATAACACATACCTGTCATATTATAATTATTCAGCTATGAATGCTTGTTAACTCCCAAGGTATATAACAATGAAAGGAAAAATTCTATCTTGGCTAGAATGAGAAATTCCAGAACATGAGCAATTTACTCTACAGTGTTTTACCACAGTGAGACCTGATAAAGTAAGTTCAACCAAAGAGCAAATCGCTGCCCTCCCCCAAAAATAAAATAGTGGAAGAATTAACTTGATCTTTCTTTCCATGTGCATTTTAAGTCTTCTATGTTCAAAGAGCATAGTTACTTTTTTATTTGCTATCTTATCACTTCATAAAGCACCAGAATTTTTTTATCCTAAATTGTGAAAGTAGAGCTATTACTTTCTAACAGTTCTTTTTATAAATGTGTTTGTCACATCCATGATTAGATACCACTGGGAATTATTATCAACTTAAATGTAAATATGTCAACAGAAAGAAGCATATGTACTGTAAGAAGTACTGACATCTACTCATATGGATTCTTTACATTTCAAGATTGTTTCATAGATACTGTCTGGGAAGTAATGAGGCCAATAGAAGTAACATTTTATTTATACCAAGAGATGTTTAAGTGAAACTTGGTCATTTAAGTATTACCATAATCATATCATGTAAGTATATGGTTTTCTTTTAGCAAATTAGGAAATATTTAAATGTTTATTATTTTGGCAGAGGTATTGTAGGAGAGAATACTATAAATTCTTTGTGAGAATATAAGTCTTAGAGAATAGTTTGGGAATTAGAAAGAGCCTCAAAAATGTCCACACGCTTTGATTATTTTACTTTTGGAAATATATACAAATGCAAAGAAAAAAAAGGAAAAAATTAAAACAAGACAAAGTTCATCATGTAATTTAGAATACTGAAAAAAAAAGTTAAATACCAATAAGAAAGGGGTGGTAAATTATGTTATACCTACATAACTGATTATAATACAGGCATAATAGATGTGTCTATCAATTATAATACCTAAAATTAATACCTATGAAAATACTGCCAAAGCAATAATGCAATAATTATGTAAGATGCATAAAAAAAACTGAAGGAAATTCATTATAATATTAAGTCTCTAGCTTATGTTATTTGCATATTTTTTCTATTTATATTGTTTTTCTCTTTCTTAAAATTTTATACAATAATCATGTAGCTCATATATTTAAATAAACAGGGTCTCTACATCTTATTATCAAAGCAAATCTTCAAATTAACAGTGCATGGACTGAATGTGGCCCGGAGACATGCTTTATTTGCTGGAACAAGGTTTTGAAATCTTGAATTTGAATGCCTTTTCATGAGACTTAGGACTTTTCATAGGACAATCCATTTCCACTGTTCCCTATGGTTCTGTGTTTCTTTCATCTTTTTATGTCACCTGCACGGTCACCATAGGCATTTGAGTTTGCAACCCCTATAAAGTATTATAACTTAACTGAATCACCAAAAATACACTGCATTTATACACTATACACTAGTCCTGATTTTTCAGATTTACTTCATATGATAAAGTCCTCAGAAGGAATGTGGTCATGCTCACGTATCTCATGATGGAAGTATTATAAGGTTTAGCAATTAATCACGGTTAAACATAGAAGTTAATGGGGACTTCAAAGTGATGTGAAACTCTAATTATCATAGCATCATAAATTTCCATAGTTTTTTGCTCATTCTTTTCATATAATTAAGTTGATCTATATGCATACTGCTCTTCACTTTTATTTAAAAAATGGACTGTTCCAAATATTTGTATCTAAATTAATTATCCAGATTCCTTAAGAATTGAGCTTTAAGAGTGTATAGTTAACCACTGAAAATTAAAGGCACGGCAGTCCTTACAGAAATACCCAGACATTGGGTGACTTCTTTTTTCAAATTAATGACCATAGAGACATCCTATATCATATGTTGAGTGACTTTTGGGTCTTTATTTCTAATCTATTACAGTAAAAATCTGAATTATTTATAAATGAATCTAACTGGTAGAAGTCAGTTTCTGCCTAACCCAGGTTTCTTTATCAAATAAACAATTATAATTATAATCTGAATAAATCAAGCATTTTTATTGGTTTGTTAAATAGAATGATGTTGAAAATTAAACTGTGCATCTAAAATTACCATTCACGTGGACTGGAAATTTATATCATTCAAAATGACATTTTCAATTAGAGAAAACAATGAATCTTTATTATAAATAATTTTAAGAGAAGTTGAAAGCTCAATATCTTGCTCAGCTTATTCATGGCCATTTATTTTTCTTAAAAAATATACTTTAATCCTTGTCATTAAAAAATTTAAAGTTTCAGGGGTGGGGGAATATTAACATAAAATTTGAGGGTAATAAAACTTAATTACTTTAAGTTATGACATATATTCCTACATATTTTGTGTTATACAAATTCAAAATGAAGAGATAGTTTAAGTAAGCTGAATAAAGAATGCACATGATGTATTTGTGGCATAGAAGAATGGCTCAACTTGAACAATGGACAAATGTGGGAATAAAAGAAAGGGAAAATAGCAAAATTGTTTTCTGTCTAGGCACTAGTGATTTAAAAAAAAAAAAAAAAACCAAACGCAAAACTGTCACTATCTATCCAAGTCTATTTTTGATCAGTTGATGGGTAATACACATAATTACAATCAGAAAGCCCCTAAATATGTATGCTAATGGAAAAATTGGAATAAAATATGCAAATATAAAAAAAGTTATGCTGGACTACTGATTATGTCTATACGTGCATTATGGTTATAAATATGCATATACATATGTATATATACATACATATGCATGTATTTTATATATCTGACCTCATATTTACATTACATATAAACATGTGTACAACTTATTATTATATATTTTAAAATCTTAAGTATGATAGTGGGTTTACAAGTATTTTAAGATATAGATACCCACAGATTATAATGTATGTTAAAGGTTAAGAAAACAGACTTTTTAAAAATTATAATATTGACTAAAAAGTCCCTATTTGCTTCTGCCTTCTTTCTCTTTTTATGCTTCTAACACTATGGTGAACAAGATTGAGGATGACTTGCCTCATGGTGGCAGAAGAAAAACACTTAAAAAAAAAAGATTCTACCTTTGGGGTAGCTTTTTGGTTTGCTTTGTAGTTTTGCTCTAATTCTGCTCCCTTTATCAGTATGTTGTCATCAGCTTCATTATCCATGCCATTGTTGTGTGCGAGCACACTCAGAGGCAAGAAGTAATGCTTTTGAAAGAGCAGAATATATTATATATGTTTCATTCATTTTCAAATGGTGAATTATTTATTTGAGCTGCATTCTAGCTGCAAAGCTAAATAACAAGGATAAGCGGCAGGAAGTGGGAAGTGGAAAGAGCTCATAATGATAACAAAAGAATGGGAAAGATAATGAAAAAGGCAGTGAGTATATTGTGGAGTAGTAAATCCTGAGGAATTCAGGCAATTTCTAATATTATCACTGAAGAATCCTGTAATGCTAAATAAAACAATTGTATTTGCAAAAGAAATATATTTTCTTTTAGTCATCTTTATTTATGATCTTGCATTAAAATGTTACTCTTTAATTTAAAAACAAAAGGTACTATTACATTACCTTGTAAAAATTTAGTCCTGATGTCCTTTTCAAAGGATGCCCTAGAAAATCTAGGCAAAGTATATAATGCTGTTAGTTTTGAACTCAAGGAATACCTGTATGAATCCATTATTAATTCTAACTCACAAAAAATGTAAGCCATCTAAAATCTCCACATGGACAGAAAAACTAAATTTTGAATTTGTGGCATTACTGAAACACTGCAGGTGTCATGCTCTCAGAGCAGTATTCTATACCTACAATAGTACATAGTCAAATGTCCAAATTTTACAGGATCATTTAAATAACATATAATGCCAATTGCTAGTGCTATTCATTACTGTGCCATCACAGTTACAATAAAGAAAATAGTTCTCATCCTCAAAATGTGATATCAGAATTGAACAGTTGGACACTTCAAAAAATATTTTTAAAACATAGAACGTCAAAATGCAAAGAGGTCCAAATTTGATTGAAAACTGATCACTTAAATTATTTTGGCAAATAAACCAATTTCTGATACATACTTTCTATCTTTAAATTTATATTAAAGGGCACTAAATTATGAGCAACTTATGAGAGATGATTTGTAATATATGTTACCTAATATTAACATAATTAAATACAAATATAATCAATAATTTGAGATGATGTATCTTTAAAAATGTGATTTTTTAAAAATTGCATGTAATAAATGTAAATAAAACCAAAATGATGACTGACTCAAATAAAGGATAACCATGACTTCTAGGTAGTTTAGATTAATTAATATTACTATTTTACCATTGATTTTAATATTAATACTAATTTTACTATTTTACGTAGTCCATCAAAATCAATAAAATCACCGAAGTTCAGAGAGAATAAGCAATTATTCAGCATCTCAGCTTTAGAATCTTTTCTAGCAAGTAATCCCGCCTCTTTCCATGGTAACCTTTGTGGAATTACTGTTACAACACTTATTCCTAAATCCACAGCTAATTCTGTAAAGGCATTATTCTTTATACAATACAAGCTACATCTCAAGTGCCACTATAATTATGTTTAGTTTTGTTGACCTGCTTCAAGTCTAGATTTCTGCCTGGCTGAGCATCAGTGACTGTACAAGTGGTGGGTGTGTGATAGGCTTAGAAGCACCAACCATGTCAATGAAATTTCAGCTGTTGTACGTTCATTATCTTGATTCTTGAGTCTGGTTTAATTTTGTAAAATTACTTATGGTTTTGCTACAGTTCTCTGTATCTCTTTCAAATCCCTAAGTGTCATTTATTTATTTTCATAATAATGCTTTAAAAAAAAACTTAATTATTAAAACCAGAAAAATGACTATGTGGCTGTTTTTTCCAAATAGTGTTCGAAATTACTGTTCATTTTTTGAATAAATGACTATGTAGTTATCAACCAAAATGATACATACACTTTATTTGAAAGCAATTTTAAAATTAGGATAATGAAATAACAAAGCAGGAGAATCAGGTCTAACTAATGAATTCTGTACATGTTGCTTTATATATTTTTACTCAAAAACATTTGAAAATAAGATCAATCAGCTCTATGGATAGTTGGCAAATGTAGGCAAAACCACTCATGGCATGATCTGATTATTCTAATTTTCCATAAATCATAAAATAATCCCCTATACCCATTCTGTTTAGAAGGTCTCATAACTAATTTGAAATAATAAGGACTGGGGGCAAAATTCATTTAGATTACTAAATGGTTAGCAATATAAATTTTGTTGCTCTATGTGGTATTATAAAAAAGTCTTCCCCAAATAGGCAAAACACCTTCTTTAGAGAGCTACTTAATGTTGTGGTCTTAATAATTAAAAAAAAAAAAAAAATCAGGAATTCAAGCTTAGTCTCCTGTCATTTAAATTCTTGCTCCCAGATATGGTATGTACTAGAAATCTAACTCCATCTACTCGAAGATACTCAAATTTTGCTAAAGCCAATGTAGTACACATAAGAAAAAACTAAGAATCAGGCACCTCTCCAGTTGATTAATAAAAAGCTGCAACATCCATTTACCTCAAATATCCTAACGCTTAAGTCAAAATTTCTGAACATGAACAAAATAAGGTAGGAATCTGCTCTCAGCAGCCAGTGAATTATTTTTTTTTTATTTTTTATTTTATTAAGTTTCAAGTTTTTATGTAAATTCCAGTTAGTTAACATATAGTGTAATATTAGTTTCAAGTGTAGAATTTAGTGATTCATCACTTACATACAAGTGAATTATTTTTGTCTTATAGATATATACTGTCCAATATTCTGAAAACCTACTTGTAAGCTGTTATTCACAGTCATTATACATTGTCAAAGATAATACCATTAGGAAAAGTAAAGTTACAGTATGCTGAAACCTGAAAGTGCCTATGTAATGTGATGCCTGACAATGTGGGATTCTCAAGGGATATTAAGAAAAAGGATAAGGATATGCCTATATTAGTAAGGGAGGATGCTACATTTGGAATGAGGTATTTTTTGGCTAACTGCATCAATGGACTGTATTTGAAGTTTAGGAGGAGGAAAGGGAGGATGAGAGGGGGTGTTGTAGGAAATGAGAACATAGATGTAGGAGGATATCATATTACACAGAGCTTTGAACCTGACCATAAAATCTTAGACACTCTTCTGGGGAGAAAAAGTAACTGGTGGGGGGGGAGGAGGACAGTGAGTAAACACAGATAGAAATTAAAAACGGCCACAAAATCAAGAAAGGAGAAAATATGATAGGAACTAAGTTGAGGAATATCTTGAATCATATGCAAAAGTTATAAACCATAGAACAACTGGATGTTGTGGAATTCTGAAATCTTCCTGAAGATAAAAGTCAAGTAATATTTAACAGAGGACAATTACAAAACATGGAAGACATTTGTTTTTAACTATTTATATGATAAAATTAATTTCATCTTAAGCACCCTGTTGTATTACTAATTTTTTGTATCTTTTTACCTTTTGAAAAACAAGTAAAATCATCACTCTCCTTTAATATTTTTGTATCCCTCTTGCACTTTTGAAAACAAAGGAGGCAAAATGGAAAAGATGCAGATGAATGCGTGATCAGGAAGACACGGTTGGTTGTTAGGCAGAAGCTTTGACATGTCCAGGGTTTCGGAACAGAGAAGTACAACTGAACCTCAAATGTATGGTTAACCTAGACTGCCTGCCTTCTACATCATTTTTGTTCTTGTTTTTGCCATTGTTTGGCACAGTGTAATTGCTTCAATTTCCAAAAACAGGTGCCACGCAGGATCAGGGAAGAGGACAGAACAACATTTTTTTTTCCTGTTTTCCTACCCCTCTTGCTATTATAAGTTCTCTCAGAACCAGAGGGTGAACATCAACGGTGGAAACCAGCCTGCTGCTGGTGCTGTGGCACTACTGCCACTCTTCCTTTCCCGGCTCTCTCTCTGATACCAGGGTTAAATCACGGTAGCCTCAGTTAAGAACACAGGAAGATGCAAGGTCCAGTGCTGGGCACTTCCACGGTCTGTGGAATTAGAGCACCTGGCTTTGAGTCCAGGCTCTGCTGCTTTGTAGTTGTGTGACTCTGACTTTCACCTCCCTGAGGCTGTTTTCTCATATGTGACAATAACATAGAAACTCTGCTATTATGTTTATTGTTATTTTCATATTATTTTTATATTCCTCACAAACATGCTACACGGTAGAGATTATTTTATTCATTTGAAAGTTAAGGATGCTGCTTATGCTCCAAGGGGTACAACTAATAATTAACAGAGCTGGAATTTACAATAATTATATGCATGGCCAAGGTATTATAATAGAAGATAGTAGGTTTAACTGTTCGGGTTGTTGCTACATGAAACATTATGATTTTAAAAATCCACAGCAAAAAAGATGTGGTCTGTGTGCCGAGAAAATACTCTGGGAACAAGGAACCATTATTTCTAATCTTGCTCTACCACAAGCTGTCTTAACTTGTTTCTTCATTTGTTCAACATGATAACCAGGGGCCTGTGGAGCAAATGACAGACCTGAGAAACAAAGATAAGTCTTGGTTTTTTTCTTAGGATTAATTAGGAAATATATTTTAAACTCATAAAGATAAATTTAGCCAGTTGCACAATTTGCTCTTCCTGCTAACCTACACTCCCTTGAATTGTATTCCTTTCACAGCCAAATTTCACATTAACTCATTTTATACTTACCCCTTTTCCTCAATTATTAACACTTTTTTTCCTGAATTCCATGCCCATTCTTTCACTTGAAGGGCCATATTAGAAAACACCAACGACTTTCTTGTTCTAACTCCCCTGGGGTTTTCCCAAGGCTTTTTTCGGTCATTTCTGCTATTACTTGGTATTTTCACTGAATACAGAAATTCTGAATACCTATTTCAAGGGATGATTTTCTGTTTTGATTCGATTCTGTGTGTGTTCCAGCCCTAACTCCATTTCTTGTTTCTTCATCACTTCGCCGCCTGCTTCACCAAAAGTGCTTTTGCTGAGGCTGAGTCTTGGGCTTTCTTGCATTTTATTTCTCCTTAACTATTACTCAGAACTTCAAAGTCATGACTTCCTTCTTTACACTTCTTTTCTCCTTCTGCTCAGTACTTGCCTAAGTGACACACTGCTTTGGATGTCTCTTCCAAAGCATAACCTCGACACAGTGGAAACCAAGCAGTGCATTTTTTTCATAAGACTAGGATCCTATAATTGAGTTAATCCTCCTAATTATGCTCTAAATCTTAACACCGAAATCATTATTTCTCACATATGTTCAAAGCCCAGAACATACCCTTGGCTTATAAGTTTCATTTATTCTTTATTATCTATCAATTATCAAATCTTTTTTTTATCCTTCTACCAAAGAAGCTCTTATATTTCTTTTCTTCTACGTTCACCATTCAAATATGGCTGTGATTATATCAACACCAGATTTCTGCTTTGCTTCCTAAAGGACTTCTTTGATGCTCTATCCCATTTTACCAATCACTTTATCACTTTAAAATTCTATAAAACCTGCTTTCATCATATTAACTTCCTACTCAACAATCCTGAGTAGCTCTTTTTCAGATATATAACCTTCTTTCAAGATTCCTCTTAATTTGGCCTAATCCTAATGTCCAACTTTTTTTTTTCCTATTTTCTAATATGCAAAATGGTCTATTGACCATATTCTCTTCAGTACCCAATGAAATTAGTACATTTGGCATTAATTTTATGTCTTTCTTTTTCTTCATATTTTTCTTTTTTGAATTTTTTGAATTTGAATTTGAATTTGAAAATATTACTTTGCTCTATGCATTTATCCAAACCCTTTCAGGTCATTATCAGAATTTACTTTCAAGTAGCTTCATATAGTTACTGTATTAAGAGGTTAGTAGTTCTAAAGACCTGAACTCAAATTGTGACTCTGGGATTCCTTAGGTGTATGATTTTGCACTGTTTATTTAACCACTCTAATTCCCAGTTTTCTCATCTATAGAATGCAAAAAAGAAAAAGAAACCCCATCTGCCTATTTAGACTACTGTAGCAATAAAATAAGAAAACTAGTTGGCATAGTGTTTGAACATGGAATTGTTAATTTTTACCATATTCTTAATGATCCTATCTCATGTTTGGGGTTGTAGTTGCAGAGCTCAATAAGACATACTATCAGTCCTCTGTCACAGTTTTGTAGGGAAGACAGATATTAAATAAATACACATGCAACATTCATGTAATTTCCATGTATATTTCTGAAGAACGATATTATATGTGAAACATGATGGTGATTTAACTTAGTTGGGGACTGGGAATGAGGTAGCCGGACAAAGCTTCCCAGAATGGACATCTAAGTGGAGATCTGAGGCATAAACAGAAGTTATACAGAAAAGTGTTCAGAAATAACTTTAAAAATCGTTTATTGTTGTTGTTTTATTGTTACTGCTGTTATTACTATCCTCTTGAAACCCTTCCCAAATACTTCATTCCCATTGACTTCTGTTCTCTGAAAACCTACTCATTACATTCTTTTACTATCACTGAACTTCCTCTACATTTTTGCATCACATTTTACTTTTATTCCTCTGTGCCTTACAGTGTTACTCCCATTTGTGGAAATGATGCTATTCTTGCCTTAACTGCTTTGGAACGAGCTTAAATACTCTTAGGCAAAACTGGCTATTCTAAAACTGGGGTTTCTGTGGTACTTTCTACATGGCTGTATTGTAACTGGCCATTGCTTTATGTTACATGTGATTTCTTCCCCAAATGCCCATGCTTTGGAGCAGAAAACCCATACCATAATATTGGTATCATAAAACGAACACAGAAAGAAGTATTTGTTGAAAATGTTTGTTGACTTAGACAGATTTATGTCTCTAAATAAAATTCTAAGTTACTTAAGGCAAGATTTCATTTACAGTTCAATTTTATTTACAACTACCATAATATGGCACAAATGGTACTGTTTGTATTGTATGCTGATTGATTATAAAGACCCATTTCACATTTTAAAGACAAAAGCATATTTTATTATTCTTTGACTATAAAATTTGGCATATTTTAAAAAATGGTATGAAATGCGTGATCCTATTTGTTTTTCTCAACTTAGTGTCCAACAAAATGAAAATCACTATAATATGAAATATTAGTTTGAGAATTCAAAAATAAATTAGACCTAATTATCCCTTTGTTAGTGAGAAGTCTTTGTTGTTGCTCTGAATGTTCTTTTATGCTATTTTTTTTCAGAATTTGAAACAATGGAAAGGGGTTTTAAAGTTATTTGCCTAACTTTTTTGAGCTGATACTAAGAGTAAAATCAGCATTGAAGTATAATTCTCCTAAGACTCAATTATGAGTCAATTTAGAGCTATTTGGGGAAAAAAATGCCATTTGGTGAAAAATTATATGTAAACACTCATCTCAAGTACTACTTTGCGGCATGTTTTCAGAGTAGTGTTAAACACTTCTCCTTAAACAGGAACAAAAATCTCACAATCTCAGTTCAGCTCAGTTTGGGATTCCACTTGCAGAAGAGTCTGTGTTACATATATTACCATTAGTATAACTGGTACAGATTTTGCCATTTTTTAAAATAAATCAAATCCTTACCGATAGTCAATTCTTCAACAAGAGTATTTTTAACTTTGTAGATACGAATCTACAAAAACTTGTCAACTACTACTATTTTAACAAATACCATACTGCAAATACTGTTTCATAGATAAAAGAGAAAAAGTTTAAAAAATTACTGATTTTAGTGCAATTGTAGTTTTGAAGATAGACATGTAAAAGTCTGTAACCTTCAGGTACCTAACTAAAATGATACATATTTAAATCACATAAAGTGATTTAATAAACATCTAATAAAAATATAGTCATTCCTTCAAAGTAGTTATTATTAGCATTTCTTTATGGTAAATTCTTTACAAGGCTCATTTTACAAGTGTTTTTTTTTATAATTATGCAGCTTTAAAGAACGGTGTGTGTGTGTGTGTGTGTGTGTGTATACACATATACACATGAAATTATTTTATATATATTATGTAAGTGAACACACACACACACACACACACACACAACTTACGGTTTAAGCATACTACATATTACTTTAAGCAGCTAAATTTATTAACTAGGAAGGAAATCTTTTCTGCTATGAAACTCAGTTTTAAAAGGTTATGATATATACAGATGGGGCAAAATTGATTTTTAATTTGCATTATCTAACAGATACATAGATACCAAACAAGTAAGACATTTAAAACATTCTTTGGACAATATATTTAAAATTTCATTATTATATTATGAAAGATTTGAAGTTAGGTCTGTCCTATTATAGAAAACAAACTAAAGAAATTGTGCTTGTGAATATTTGAAATATGTGAAGTTTGATTCCATATATTCTCTGAGTAATAAAAATAATACAAATATTACAAAAGATCCCTTTTGTTTTTTAAATTCCACTGGAGGTGTAAGTGCCTATAGTTCTTGCTAAGAACTTTGTGAGTAAAACCATGGAAGTTCTGGTACAAAGTCAGAGTATGTTAGGAAAAAAATCAACATGCATGTTTAATAAAAATGTAGGAATTTGACAGAGTGCTAATAGCTGCCAAATCATGAGATGCCCTCCTTTTCTTTTCTGAAAATATATTATTTAATGTCTGCTCCTTAAATAAAAGGCAAGTAACACAGTATTTGCAGATAATTTGCCTAAATACGTGCAGGAAGAGCCTACCACATGGCAATGGCATGTTTTCTCTCCAAGGAGAAAAGATTCAACCCAAATGCAAGGAAAAAGAAACATATGACACAGAGTTGAACAAACAAATGCAGAACGGCATTTAAGCTTATACCTAGAAGCAAAGAAAATACATTAAAGTGGGACAAAATATTAATTAAGGGTTTTTTTTTCTATTAAAAACAAGAACATTTAAAATTGGTACTTTTAAAGTTATAGTAGCAATGCTGATGCTGGTGGTTATTCACTTACCCAAATTAATAAATATTATCAAGTGTCTAACACGTGTCAGACGGCTTGCTGTAGGGAAGTGTGTAGACTGATAAAAAGAACATGCTCTTACACAAAATATTTTATATTTCACATCTAATCAGAAGAGAAAAAATCCAAACTAAAATCATAAACCTTATCATCTGGAGTGCTGGGGGAGGAGGAGGGGTAAGAATCGGAATGAGGAGTATTTAGTGTCACAATTCAGAATCTATTCAGCAGGGCGCTTTACTAGGTTAAACACATACAATCACAATATCTCTCTGAGGTGAAATGATATAATTAAATATTTTTCTAGCTAACTGTTGTTAATCCAAAGCGGTTTCTAAAAACTCAGTCAGGCTTAGGGAAAACTGCTTTACCCTGACTCCATGTTTCAGGCAGTATCTTCAAGCTTTTCTCACAATGAATATTCACAAATGTATTCACTTATTAATAACTTATAAGTAAAGAGCTTACTTCAGTCATTTTTAGTCAAAAACAGGTAGTGATTTTGATTACGATGCTCTTTTTCTAACCTGACAAGCATCACAGAATTCGGAGATGCTTTATCTAGAATATAAATCAGTAAGTTATATACAGCATTAAACGCCATAATGTTACAATGTCATAATTCTTCCCAATCACAGACATGAAGGTGGCATTTTTACATAATTCTGTACATTCTGCTAAATTCTAAAGTCTGAATTCTAGTTAATCCATGGTCTACTCTCCTAGAGTATTAGTGAACTAATGTTTCATACATGCCAAATACATGCTGTTCACACAGAGAGGGGAAAAAAGGCATTTAAGGAGAGTTAAGAGAAACCTGCTCCTCGTCAAACTGCTCGACCTCTGAAACACCTGATTGTTAAGCTGGTTGTGTCATCTCCTGCCAATTAAATCCTGATGGGGGAAGATGAAAGGCAATTTTTTTACCCAAATAAAATCTGCCTTTATCCTCAGAGAGCTTTAATTCGAAACTCAAACAATGGTGCATACTTTTCTCCTAATGCTACCTTCAGTTATTATCTTTTGTCTTTGCCTTCTACTTGTCTCCTTGCCCTCTCTCCTTAAACTCCCACTTCCCTACCCTGTCAGGAAAAAAGCTGCTGCTGAACACCACATTGCTTATTATATTTATTGCTTCCTGTGTATTAGTCTCCAGGAGTGAAATGTAGACTTTAACATAGATGTTATGTTACAAGAGAGAGCAACCAAAGAATCTAAATGTCAATACTCAGAGCATCGAAGTACAAAGGACTTCTACTCATTCTGAACAAAGGGCCCAAAATAAAAATTAATAGGTACATTATTATTGTTGTTGTTGCTACTATTATTGTGCAATAAAGTCCATCATTAGCCCTACCTGTCTTATCAAAGTGGATTTTGATGTATATTTCTTCACTCCTTCCTTCCCTTCCCTTTTTGACTCCCCTTCCTTCCTTCTTTTCATCCTTCCTTTCAGTTTGGCCACGCATATCCTCCAACTACTTTTTTCCTGAATTGCTACATAAAGGCTCTAAAAGCAGAATAACTTTCAATTGCAGATCTGTGTAAATGTTATAGTGAAACTTTTTTTAAAGATTTATTTATTTATTTGAGAGAGAGAGAGAGAGAAAAACTCCAGCAGACTACTTGCTGAGCGGGAAGCCTGATGTGGAGCTCAGTCTCAGGACCCTGAGGTCATGACATAAGCGGAAACCAAGAGTTGGACACTTAACCAAATGTGCCACCCAGGTGCCCCTGTTATTGTGAAAATTTTAATTAAAACTGTCCTCTACTAAGGACTGATTGATGCATATGAGGAATAAAACAATTACACCAAACAAAAAAAAACAAAAGTATAAAATTTCAGCATAGTTGTATGTTAATGAGTATGAATTATTCCTAACATAAAGGTGGTGATGTATAAATGTATAAAATGACTCATACTGAAATATGGAGTACCCATGAATTTTTTTAAAGAGACTATTTGGTGTTATTCAAGGGTTCAAACTAGCTGAGGATTTTTATTTCTCATTCTAATTTATACCCTGTGGCTTTTTGCCCAGGAAAGATACAAGAATAATTAACTCTTGAGAGATAAAGAAATAATCCATCACAGTTAGAGTTTATGATGTGAATCCTACCTGCAAATATATATCCTATTTTAGACAAATTCTCTAATCCTTATTACAGATTTATCATATATATCTATTTACCTGTCTGCCTCCTCGCTTGTGCCTCTATGAGAGTACATATATTATCTACAATATAAGAGAAGGGAGGTAAACTAAGGAAGTAATGTTTGAGTTGAGATCAGAGGGATCAGATGGATTTATTAAAGTAAGTGTCAGGGGAAAGATCCATCCAGGAAATAGAAACAATAAGCACAAAGACCTAGAAGAAGAGAGACCGGGAATATAAAAGAACTGAAAGAAAAACAAAAACTCCAGAGCTTCAGGAGGGGGTAAGGGCAGAGTGGCCCAAATAAGCAGAGGTTGGAAGGACCAAGACCACAAAGCAGATTCCCCTAACTGCTAGGATTAAAAGAAAACAAGAAAATGTCTTAGAAAGCTACCATTTGCTTTCTGAGAAGCCTGCTCTGGCTTCAGTGTGGAAACCTGATTGGACAAGCCAAGCAGTGGAAGAGAGGAAGAAGTGAGGTAAGAGTGTTAATTTCATCAGGGAAACCACATGTCATGGTGACCTTTACATCTCCAGTCTGGTGTCAAGCAGAAAAGTTGACTTAGTCTATTATATACAGTCATGACCTGTAAGAGGCAAACATCTTTTCTGGGGTGCTTGGGTGGCTCAGTTAGTTGAGCATCTGCCTTCAGCTCAGGTCATGAACTCAAGGTCCTGGGATAGAGGCCTGCATTGAGCTCTCTGCTCAGCAGGGAGCCTGCTTCTCCTTCTGCCTCTGCCTGCCACTCTGCCTACTTGTGCTCTCTCTCTCTGTCAAATAAATAAATAAAGAAAATCTTCAAAAAAAAAAAAATCCTTTTCATTTCCTAAATACTTTCTCATTACCTCTGAGATTATGACTTCTTGCCATTTTTTGCCCACGATTCATTTTCAGTAGTTATTGTTACTATTTTTTAAGAATTTATGTCCAACTAAGGTTAAGGCTCTAATCATTATTTTATCCACTTGTATTCCAGAATATTCTTATGCATATATGAGGGAATGTCATATATGTCCATGTCACCCACCAGATACAAGGTTGGTAACAGCTGTTGTATCATCCAGAATCCTTAAAAATACCAAGTTACATGGTAGTAGAATCATACTGATAACAGCAAAATATGATGCCAATTCTAAAAAGAAAAACCACCAGGAACAATAACATCTTTTGGGATACAAAAAACTCATAGACCTGAAAGTCTCACAAATTTATAAAGTACTGATAAAATGTCTTTGCTTTGGATATCTGTGATAATCACTGAATGATGGACAATGCGCAGGTAAACTCCACCCATATATAGAACTGATCTGTTTCAAAACAATCACTTTTCCCATAACAGGCATTTATTTCTTTATGTTAAACAGAAAATAAACTAAAGCCTATATTTACAAATATACGTTCAGGCAATCTAAGTTGACTTACATTCCTTGTATTACACCTTCACAACTTTGTCTAAGCTACTTCCATCCCTACGGATAGAAATACACACATACGTATAATATACATTATATATAGTTTTATATAAAAGTCCTATATAGAGATATACAACATTACATATATTTCCTATTGATAACAATTGTACAGAACTCACTATAGGAGTTATACATATTTTAAATATAAATCAAGCTGCATTTATTTTAACATCTTTTTTCCAAATCTGACTTTATCTCTCTGGACCTTTTGAGGTCTGTGACTGTAAATAACCTTGTTTCTGCATTTTATCTTTTTCTTTTCTCATGTTTTATGTCAACACTCAACTAGTCTCCACCCTGTTCATTAAACTTTTTTTTCTAACAGATGTTGCTTTTTTTCCCTTTTACTCTTTCATGTTATCCAGGAAAGATCAAAGTGTTTAGTCATTCTTGTCCATTGTATGCAGAGGTGTGTGGGTGAAATTTTGCATGATGCCTGTGTTCTGGTTGCTTTCCTAATGTTTTCAATTATTTTATTTGATAATATTTG
Organism: Ursus maritimus; assembly: GCF_017311325.1. Taxonomy (NCBI): domain Eukaryota; kingdom Metazoa; phylum Chordata; class Mammalia; order Carnivora; family Ursidae; genus Ursus; species Ursus maritimus. The sequence continues at coordinate 76,897,510 of NW_024425563.1, read as the reverse complement.
ATATGTGTTGACTGCTTCAACTAGTAGAAATCATCTTAAATCCAGCTACTTTTTGAGAATAAAGGGTAATGGTGTAAAGTACTAAAACAACGTTCAAATTTTACCTGTTTTGAAGAGGCAATTGCCTCATTTTCAGTAAGTAAATATTACCTTGTAAAAGAAATCATGTGATTTTTCTCTGAAATTACATGATATTGCTTATAATCAGACCACAAATTCCTAAAGAAAGTAAAAGATAACTACGTTTTTTTAAAAATAATTATCTAAGTTACTTATTCCCATTATTTTAATTTTTGGGGGGGAAACCCCTCATAAATAGCTTGACATACATGGAAAATTCTGTCTTTTGTCTTTTTTTTTTTTTTTTCATGATTGGCAGTGAGAGTGAAGGCAACGTAGTAAAAATGGAAAGGACTCTGGATTAGCTGTCAGGAGAACTGAGTTTCAGTTCAGCTTTTACCACTAAGTGGCCATAGGATTTTAAAAATACTACTTAAGCAATCTGAGTTTAAATTTCCTCTATTATAAAATGAAGGATAGAAATTAGAGGAGGTATATGGCAATAGTATTTTATAAACATATATATATATATTTTTTTAAGATTTTATTTATTTATTTGACAGAGATAGAGACAGCCAGCGAGAGAGGGAACACAAGCAGGGGGAGTGGGAGAGGAAGAAGCAGGCTCACAGTGGAGGAGCCTGATGTGGGGCTCGATCCCATAACACCAGGATCACGCCCTGAGCCGAAGGCAGACGCTTAACCGCTGTGCCACCCAGGCGCCCCTATAAACATATATTTTAAGCAAGAATTTTATGGAAATTGTGGTCACAGTTTAATTCTAGACATAAATTTCTTTTTCATAAAAGTTTTTTTTTAATTAAGTGAGATATCAGATAATGCTGAGCTTTGTGTTCAGTACAGTGTAGGCCTGAAGCAGTTATATAGACATCAAGTTTTCCAACTTAATTTCTGTACTAAAACCTTCCCGATTAAAATACTCTTTTTAGCAGCATAGCTGAAAAAACTTTTCATTTCTTAGAAGATTAGTAAAGTTTCAGACTTTGGTAAGTGCAAGGTGGAAAAATAAATGTGACTAAATTTTTTGTCATTCATACAGCAAACACATCATTTCATTTTGTTTTTTTTTTCATTTTACCTGAAGTCGATTTTTATCAAAACTTTGGAAACTACTAATTGCCTCTGACGTACTTTCTAAACAAGGGTATGTCAGTTCACTTCTAGTTTTCTGGACATTTGTGTTGTAAAAATGGTTATATTTTGCTTATCATTTACATAATCTTTTTCTAGTCATCTGTCAGATAAGTTACTACACCCCATTCTAGGAAGAAAAAAAAAAAGATTTTTACATATGTCTAAGAGACTGTATAATTTTAGGCAGAATTTTTAAAAAATTCCATATTGCTCTTACCAAAAATTTGATGTAGTGTCAAGGCATTACCTAGAATTGGTATCTAGCATGCCATAAGACAAAGACAAGGTATTCCTTACCACAAATCTTACATTTGCCTCCAAGATTTAGGCCAGCAAAGGGCAAGTAAATGTGGGACACTAAGCATCCATCCTTTCCAGGTTAAGCAATTTAAATATGAGGTAAGACAGCTATTAAATGCCAACAAAATGTAAATCAAAAGAAGAAAAGTTTGCCAGGATGAAAGCACTTAAAAGGAGCTTGAACCCTGGCATGTATACAAAACCCCATTTGCAACATTAGAGAGATTCAGCCATTTAGCCTCTGTAGAAAGCTTTGTGATCATCTGCAGTGAAGTAACTTGCTGAACTAGAAGCTAGCTCTGTACTTAATCACTAACCTATTTTCTTAAGTGAATATGCATAATGCGTATTAGGTAAGTATTTTTTTATCACAAGAGAAATCTTGAGGTGCGAAAATTTTGAGGACACCAATTTACTGTCATTTCAGTGATAGCAAAAGTCACACAATGAATCAGTGACAGACCTGTGAATTGATTTTAGATCCCATTAGACTCTCTTTTTAACCACTCAGCAATTCCTGAGATTGCTTTCAGTGAACAAAGATGCAAAATTGAATTAAAATGTCAGACTGGAAAATAAAAATAAAATAAAAATGGAAAGTAGTCATTCTATACAGTTTGATTTCTGACAATTTGAAACAATGTATTTCCTGCATGTAAATGTAACAAATCTCAAAGCTGTACTGAGGCACTGATACCACAGTTTCTATCCCTTATACAGGAATGGATTTAAATTACCAATGTATAATAGCACAATATGCAAAGATACCAATAATTGTGTTAAATACAATTTTAAGGCCTATGCCATTCAATTTTTTAGGCAATGATTAAAGGATGTACCTTCATATAAATATACATTTCTCTAAATTCATTTGTTCTAGCTGGGATTTCTAAATACTCCTAAGCACAAAATTAAATTTGAGTAAAAAATGTAGTTTTTTAGTACATTAATATTCCAGTATCTTCATAGGCAGAAATCGCTTAATAAGGCCCATTTATATTAAGAAACATGGAATGATGACTGACAGTCTTCTGTTATTTGATAATTTGTATGCCATATAAATTTACATATTTTCTGTTTATTAGAGAATCTAAAATTCTAAATATATCAGCATCCAGACTTTTCAATATTCTTGAAATAGTACATAACTAAAATATCAAGAAAAAGGAAAAGGACATGTTTCACTGCTAACTTTAAATGAAGAGTTGCAAAACTCGTTTTTATTTTTTTTATATTTTAAGCATTCTACTTTAAATATATTGCTATTAGTGCTACAGATTCCTAGTTTCCCTTTTGAGTAAGAAAGAATTACAACTCTCCTAGATTATAAAACACATTACCACTCCCCGGTGTGTCTGAGCGGAAGCATGAGTAGGTACATTTTGCTTATCTTTGCTCAATATCTAGATTATATAGAGAATTAGTAGAAACAGAAAGTGTTTCTGTGGGGGCACCTGGGTGGCTCAGTTTTTGGGCGTCTGCCTTTGGCTCAGGGCGTGATCCCAGGACTCTGGGATCGAGCCCTGCATCAGGCTCCCTGCTCTGCTGGGAGCCTGCTTCTTCCTCTCCCACTCCCCCTGCTTGTGTTACCTCTCTCGCTGGCTGTCTCTCTCTCTGTCAAATAAATAAATAAATATCTTTAAAAAAAAAAAAAAAGAAAGAAAGAAAGTGTTCCTGTGAGCTATCGTAGCACTTCTTTTACTGAAACATGACTCCTGATTATATTACTACCATTTTCTTTAAAGGACTCCATGAATTTGCCACTGCCATCAAATTTTACCAACTTGACAGGTACTGTCACATTTTTAATACAAAGAACTTAACGTTTCTTTCAAGAACATTCCTAATAATTCAAGTTGTAATTAGTTTTATTTGAGATTTAATATTTTGAGAGTGTTTAGACCGGAGTATTAATGAACCTGTAGTACATGTTGTTGAATACAGCTGGCTTTCTTTCTTTTTTAAGACTTAATAATGTTCTGTTGTGTGTATAGACCACGTTTTCTTTATCCTTTCATCTGTTGGTGGATACTTAGGTTGTTTCTATATCTTAGCTATTCAAATAAAGCTGGAATGAATCTGAAGGATATTATGCTAAGTAAAATAAGCCATCACAGAATGACAAATGCTCTGATTCCACTTAAATGAGGAATCTAAAATAGTCAAAGTCACAGAAACAGAAAGTACAATGGCGGTTGCCAGGGGGTGTGGGTGGGGGGAATGGAGAGCTGCTGCTCAACGAGTATTAAGTTTCAGTTATGCAAGATGACTAAATTCCAGAGATGACCTCTATAACATTGTATCTACAGTTAACAATACTGAATCATGCACTTAAAAAGGCACTAAGAGACTAGATCCTGTGTTAAGTATTCTTATGACAATAAAAAACCTAAAACAAAAAAGGCATAGCATCATTCCAGTAAGATATAGGTGGTACAATATCAGACAAAAGATTTATGTCACCAGAAACGCCACATGTTATGATGGTTATGACAACAGATTTACCAGTTGTGTGATAATATAGGTATGTTGTTATATGACCCTGAAATTTTGTTTCCTAAATTGAAAAATGGAGTTAACACTTCTATCACAAAGTTGTGAAAATCAAATGCTATAATACTGATAAAGCCATCGGGCAACCAGATAAAGACAGCCATTAATGGTAATAAACATAATGAAAAAATCATGGGGAGTAGTTATAGCAGGAAAGAAACTGAACAGAATAACAAAGGATAAATCAGGTGTATCATTTGCATAAAAATTTCACAGAATCAGTATAAGCTATAATAATGAAATTAAAAATAAAGCCTGATTTTTCATTAAAATCATTGTTTCTGAGTACTACATGTTATATCTTATTTCTTTTTGTTAGTTGCTTTTTGTTTGTTTTTTAATTTTTTAAACAAAGTGTGTTTGAATTGCTTTCACATATGCATTACACAAAATAGCATTCTCTGGATTTACAAGCTCGGAGAAAGCATGCTTTCGTGATACAGTATGGGTGAGAAATTCACGTAACTTTGCATACAATAGCTTAATGTTTCATGTACAACATAAATTCAACATAGTTGTAGACTTAGAAGTGAAAATTGAGGGTGTATGAACCACGATATGCTACAAAACTTCTCTGCCTAATTATCACAAAAGAATTGGGAAACTAAACATTGCCCTCTTAGTTGTATTTTACCTAGTGGCTTCTGAGATTTGGGTATTATTTTTATTCTTGTTTTCCTATGAGAATTTTAAATATTATTCAGTATCTTTCTCTCAATACTAGTTCAGGGTCTCATCATGTCACACTACTCAACGTTTGTTAGAGTCTCAAAATGTATCAAAATGTCCATTCATCACCCTGTACCTCCACCCATTCATATTTACACCAAAAATATGTTAACACAAAAATACATTTCAAAACCAATCATGGAAATAATAGTAGTCTCTTCTTAACATTGATATTGCTCTTGACTACTTCAGCAAACTCAAGTTGATCCTAATTTTCCAGCCTCCTTTTTTGAAATCACTATACTCTATGCACACTGGGATATTTGTCATTTCAGCATTTATGACTCTGTCCTTTTTTTCTGTCCTTGTAGTCTTTACTATCTTCCACATCCATCAATACTCCACCCATTTTTCTAAATTCAGCTAATGTGAACATCTTTGTTCACTTCATGAAGTCCCCTTATTTACAGTCATCACCTTGTTGAAACAAGGCACACATTATTTTTAAAATATAATAAATACAACACAAAAATACCTAATTTAATCCCTTAAATTAGAATTAGTGATTTTAACCCTTCTCTCTCCCTGCATGCTGCTGGTACTTCCTTTTAAAGGAACAGGTTGTGGATTCAGACACAAACCACTGAATAGGATGCTTGCCTCAAGTACATCCCAAAATACCCATGAAAACCTTAACTTTCTCAACAGTACAATGAGAATCCAAGAGTACCTAGCTTATCAGATTTTGTGAAGACTGGAGGAGGTAACACATTCAAAGCAGCCATCCCAGGCCATATGTTTATTGTTCAATAGCTGTTTGCTATTGGGAGTATAACTATTATTATTACTGATGTTTTCACCTATGGTGAAGTTAGATATTTACATATATGTTAGCTCTTTGGGGGGCAGACATTTGTACTTATATTCCTCACCATTATTATTAGGACCTTGCTTAGGAAAAATGTTTCCTATATTTTTTAAAGTCAGTTTTATCTCTATTGAATCAGTCATCTGAATACAAACTGCTTCCAATATCACTTGGGCATTGATTGTAGCAAGTGAGCAGAACTGTAGCTACAATTCTAAAAAACCCAAGATATAAATGTTAAGCCTCCATTATTTCCTAGTACACCCTCAAATCTATTTAATAAATAAAACTTGTATTCCAGAAGTTCTGGTTTTCTCATTTCCTTTTCACCTCAGTCCTATTCTCATCACTTCGCACTGATTCTCATCACCAGCCTTTGTTATTTCTACTTTGCAGCTCTCATCCTGTCCAAATTGACCACATGTGTTACATCTGGAGCAGCTGAGAACCATGAGGAGCCCTATACCAGGGGACATTACACTAGGGCAAGTAGAGCGTCCTCAGATGTGAACGTAGGGAACAGCGAACACTATCTGCTTAAAAGCTACCACAAGGTATCTTCTTAGTGTGCTGTCAGAGTCACCCTCCATCATATATCATCTAACAGTAAGTAAATTTGTAGAACTATATGTTTTTTGTGATTAAAATTAAGTACCAACAAAACTAGAAAAGAAATACAATTAAAAATTAGCAATGGTAATGCAATGTGACAATGATATTGTGTATTCTAAAAAGTAAATACCTTCTTGCAATATGAAATAGTTCTAATGTCTAAAAGCTACAGTCTTTGGGCCCAGTAGTTCAACTCTCCTCTATGCTCTGGGATGGTTTAATTTTCTAACCACTTTTCTCTACTTCAACCACAGCAAAAACTTCCTTCACACAGCCCACTCCGACCTTACTTTGGCCTATCCTTGGCAGGAATACATCATTTGCATATCAAGTTAACCTTCGTTTCTTTCTCATTAGCCCAAGAAAATTAAAGGAGTGTTCTTGGCACTCACATGATCATAATCCTCAAGCAAACAAACTTTTTTTTTTTTTAAAGACTTTATTTATTTGACAGAGATAGAGACAGCCAGCGAGAGAGGGAACACAAGCAGGGGGAGTGGGAGAGGAAGAAGCAGGCTCATAGCAGAGGAGCCTGATGTGGGGCTCGATCCCTTAACGCCGGGATCACGCCCTGACCTGAAGGCAGACATTTAAGGACTCTGCCACCCAGGAGCCCCAAAGCAAACAAACTCTTAAGGTTTTACATGATTATGAGGCAGTTACCCAAATAATGTAGAAATGTACTTATATATTATTTTTTCAGATTATCATCAAAGTGAACCATCTGCAACAATTCTACAAGATAACTTGCTGATGCCCATTTGAAACATATTGCAAGAGAAGGCAAATACATTCTGATCTGTGGAAATTCACCGAAGTCTATTCTGCTATTTTTCTTAAGTTTCAAATACATCAAACTAATGCCTTTCTCACCTATATATCTAACCTGTATTTCCACTATCTTAAAGTTTGGTCCCAAAGAAAATAATTTAGGCACGGAGACAAAGATAAAGGAAGAAAAACACACAACCAGAGTTCAAGGGCAAAGAAAGGGTCATAGTGGAGGAGGGAGAATGGAACATAAGATAAAAATGGACCAAGGAGGTGAGCAGACAATGGGGTTTAGTACTACTACTCTGTGTGTTTCCTGTAAAATGTAACATTGGTAACAAACAAATTAAAGTTTTTATGGATAGAAATGTCCCCTTGAAATAGATTATATGAGGAATGAGTGCAGAGGAATCAATTAAAAAAAAGGCATAAAAAGCAGAAAGAGTAACTTGGGTAATACATACCTCCAATGATAGGCTAGATCCAGTAAATGTAAGGTCTTTGAGAGTTCATGAGAGGAAAAATATTTTGATTAATATGTTGTATATGAGTTAGTCTTTATATCTATACTGATTGTGAATGAAGATGCCATTCAGAAACTGTGTACTATATATAATAAAGATTTTTAATAAGTAATTCATAATGATGTCATTGCATCAATATGGGTGGCCTTTAGAAAACTGTTTAATTTTGTACAAATTATTTTTCTGACAAAAGGTGAACCAGATCTGATAAAACATGAAACTAAATACCCTACAAGTTAAGAATTGAACGCTAACATTTCCATTTTTATCTGGCATTGATTTTAGGACTAAAATGTAGTGAAATATCATGAGGAAAAAAAAAAACCTTTTTACAACTGAACCAAGTATATTAATATCATAACTATGGTGTTTTCATATCAAATATTTAAAGCAACCAAGTGAAAAAATAAAATGGTGATTTGGAACATTTTAAACAGGGGGTGGGGGATTTTTGTCACTCTCTCACTCTTTTTGTACCATTTGCAAACTTTTTTTTTTCTTTTCTAGTCTTGATTCTAATCATAACTTAGGTCTTCCTACTACCTCACTTAGCTACTAATTCAATTACTTTTGAAAAACTGTCTTTGCTAATACGTGGAGTTTAGAATGTTAATAGCTAATGAAAAATATATTGCCGAGCTGTTAAATTCACTCAGAATGAACTATGGGGGCGCCTGGGTGGCGCAGTCGTTAAGCGCCTGCCTTTGGCTCAGGGCGTGATCCCAGCGTTATGGGATCGAGCCCCACATCAGGCTCCTCCGCTATGAGCCTGCTTCTTCCTGTCCCACTCCCCCTGCTTGTGTTCCCTCTCTCGCTGGTTGTCTCTATCTCTGTCAAATAAATAAATAAAATCTTAAAAAAAAAAAGAAGAAGAAGAAGAATGAACTATGAACTATGCTATGATGCTTTTTCTCAAATACAAACATCAGAGTGTTTTAAAATTTAATTTACAATATAAATGGTGGTATTGTTTCTTCAGGATGGTAACTTGTACAGGTCTACCCTCCAATGTGATTCAAGCATTGAAAGATTAGGAAAGAGAAACCTAGAAACCATTATGGACTTGCTCTAACCACATTTTGCTCAGTTAGTAGTGCAAATGAGGAACACACTGCCTCTGGTGGAAATAATAATGAGCAGCCAAGAAGAAATCTCCAAGGAATCCTGACTTTTTCCACCTCACTTAGCCTTCTACAAAGTAAATTCAGACTCCAATGTAAGAAAGATGGGAAGATGTTACCTGCCCAAAAGTAACTTCTCATTGTTTTTTACCAAGATATCTAAATTTCTCAGCTTTAGTATTTTCTCTTAGAAATAAACTTGGGCTCTGCTGGGGTAAACAGCATAATGCATTGAGAGAGATAATTCAAGAAAAGGTTAGATTAGATGTATAAATTAGTCAACAGAACACTTAACTACCACTTAAATAGCATTTTGGCCTTGGAGACTGTAACTAAGAGCATTTGATTCAAAATTTTGCATAAAAGCAAAGCCTTATTCTTGGTGGAAGGGAAGAACCAGACAAAACATTTTATTTTAATCTAGATATATTGGTTGTCATTGTAGAAATGACCTTGGAGATAGCCATTAAGCTTCACTGCATTTCTTAATGTCCCTTTGGTTCTATCATAAATTGAGATCATGACAATATGAGAGTATTTATAGAGTTAATATTTTCCAGCTCTCATCTGGGTCCATCTTTCTTCAGATTTCCTGCCCAGTATATAGAAAAGGCCCATTTGGAATTTGAGAAAACATCCAGAGACTTCTTTGAAAAGCTATACTCCTCCTAAATTCATCCATTTTTTTTTTATTAACAGATGTAAATTTGAAGAGGAAATACCATATACCATAAGCCATTTGGGAATATTCTGTCTCGTAAGGATGACTTACACTTTTCATTTGAATGGCATGGATGCTGAGAACTTAAACTCAAAACTCATCTGTACTCTAGCTCTGAATCATTCCTTCTGTGAACTCTGCGTGCATTTTTAAGATAAACACACACATGTGTATAAAGTATGTGACCTCACTGGCAGTTATCTGTAGTGTCAAGTACCACTGGCAGATACCCAAGGATTGACTGACACGCATCTTATAGAACTGGAGTTAATTAATAGGTCTACCAATTCCCAATTGTACTACAGGAAACAGAAAATCTGTTTAATACAGTAATCAATGACATACTGTGTGTGGTCAGAAGACAGTCACTATAGGGAGAGAGAGGTTTTGGAATACAGTATTCAGGAGTGTATATATTGTTATTAAAATGCTAGGAGGCTAAATTAAGGTCTATTGTCATAACTGGAAGACTAAGCAAGGGTTCTCTCTCTCTCTCTCTTTTTTTTTTTTTTTTTTTTTGCAAACTGTTTATCGTTATTTAAAGGAATTGTTAATTTCCTCCTACAAGATCTGTGGCTATTAAGTAATAAAGGGAGTCTTGATTTGCTTCAAAAGTGATGTCTACTTCTGTGGCATTCAGTTGTATGAAATGGTAGGTCCACAGTATCATTTTCTAACAATGAGTTTCAACAATTTGAGGAACTCAACGTAAGATAATGAGTTATTTTAAAGAAATAACACTGTAAAGAGAAAACTGAATGTTAAAATGTCTCCAAGGCCATGATAAAAGTGAAAAGCAAAATGTCTTTTTTGTGTGTGATGAAATTATTTGTAATCTGTAAAGGCAGGACAGAGGTTTAAAAAGGGTACTATTTCATTATTTTATGTAGTGTAAGGCAGGTAACAGCAAAGTATTCGTGCTACTTATAAACTAGAATATAGGACAAAGATATGTCCTAGTTTTATATGAAAAGCCATCCTTATAAGTAAAAGTTTCAAATTTCATGACAGCAAATCCAACAATCCTGTTATAGCCTCTTCTTCCAGTCTTTCCATTGCTGTCATTCTTTTCCTAAGGGCATGAAGCACATCTTCTCCCTTCTTCTCAACTTCACAAACAGCACAACCGTCTAAATCCAAGGGTAGGATTTTAAATACCAGTATAGATCAACTTAAAACAGATTCTCTCTTAAGGTAACTTAAGCATTAGAAAATTAAATTTTATGTTGTCTAGACAAGCTATCTTGATAATACCTTTTCCAGAATTTCCTAGATGGACTGTCTAGACTGTCCCAAATTCCCCCAGATGACTGCATAATCATCTTTCCTCTGACCTCCTAAAGAGTCTGGAACAGTAGTTCCCAATGTATAGCTGCCATGCAAATCAAGATCATTGAGCTTCTGAAGGAGGACCTCTCTCAAAAGCTCTGTTTCAGAATCTTGGGAAAATATCTGCATCCTAATAATCCTACCTCAAAGGAGATTAGAAGGGAAGTATTTATTTATTTATTTATTTATTTATTTATTTATTTAATTTTCCTGGGTAAATGGCCTGGCTCCAGAACCTATACCTCTCCTTTCCCTTACTCACCCATACAGGGAGCAATTAATAGTTGATGAATTACAAAGGAAATATGCTGTGAACTCTACTTAACAGCAACTTCAGATAGACTTAAAAAAAAAACAATATTTGGGGGAAAATGATAAAAATACAAGAACAAGATATGGTATTTTAATTTAAATGGCCATCAAAATCATCTAAGCTTTAAATTTAAAAATGAAGGAAATTAAGATAATTGCAAGAATCACCTGGTAAAGAGGAGAGCCCAGGGCAGTAATTTATAATATCTGATAAAGTGAGGTACAAGGTGGCAATTACTAACATGAAAGACAGCAACAGTCTGAAATGTAGATTTATATTTTAAAAATGATAACTGACATTTTTTTCAGTACCTACTACCTATTAGACAATGTTAAACTCTCACGACAGTCATACATAAACAGAGACACAAAGAAAATAAGTAGCTTGTTCCGGATCAAGCATCTAGTCCCAGCTGAGGTCAGACAAAATCCCTGCGCTCCGGGACATAGGACACATGTTTAACAATGATGGGATTAGAACTCCTTGAGTTTCTATAACAAAAAATGCCAGTGGGTCATGCCCTTACTATGAGGGTTGGAAGGCAGTTGGAGTCAACCTCCCATTTACAATATATGGACACTGAAGATCAAAGGGGTTCTTTTCAGTTTTGTTTTATATATTATGAGACAGAGTCTCAGAGAAGTTAAGGAATTTTTCCAGTGCTCCAAAGCTAGTAAGTTGTAGAACAAGATCAGAAGCCGGATGAGACCCCACAGCCCATGTCTTTTCTATTAACCTGTGCTAGGAGCTCAGCTCTCCTGATTCCATTGCCCTGTACAGCATGATCCCTGAAAAACTGAAAAAAAGTACAATATGATATGGAAGAAGTTTTCTAGAGCTTTCTCCCAAATACAGAATAGTGGGGCAATTACCCCAGGCCTAATTCTGGGGGTGCCTGACCATAGGAATAGCTGAGAAGGAAGCAAAGAGGGAGAGATTTATCCAGGAGGTGCTAAAAAGTTAAGCATACAAAGTCTCCTGGACCATGTGCAGGAAATTATTTCTAATTTCATCAGTATGAAACAAGTAATTTAAGTAGAACTGCCTTTTCTTTAAGTTAGTTTTTCTTCAAACTCTTGGGTATTTCAGCAAGTATACTATACATGCTTGTATCGGAGAGGAGGGAGGAGGCACAGGGGGAACAGGCTGATGAGGAGCAAATGCCTGCACTGGTGAGACTTGGGGAAGTATTTTAATCTTTCCAGGATCATCAGTAAAGTAATAATAATTGTGTTTAGTCTAGAAACCACACAGTCTCTAAGGTGTTTCCTTATACAAAAAAGTTATAGCACAAACTGTTTTGATTTCTAAGCCTTTCAGTTGAAAGAACATTTTTGTATTAATTTGAGATACCTTAAGAAAATTTAGGGAGAGAATCTATAAAAAAAGTGGCTAACATATAAATTATATTTTATCTTTAGGATTTCAGAAATATTTGGGGAACAAATCCTTTATTTGTTGAGTATTTCCAAATTCCAATTTGAAAGAAAATTCTGTCACAAATGATTTTTTCACAAGAATGCTTTTGTTCTTCTTGGCATTTTGTGCCAAAAAATTATAAAACAGCTTATAATTGAAGGCTACTGGTATGCCCAATTCATGGAACTGCTTTCAGTACTCTTAAGTTTTCCTTTAAATATTTCCCTAAATCTCTAGTTTTAATTAAATTTACCTAACTTTAATTTCCTCACTAAAACATCCTTTATGTACAACAAATTAAAGAAACATTTCTTTTTCCTTTCCATACTGCTAAAATTATAGCTCAGAATACAGAAACTAAGCAAAAACACAAATGTGAGTAATTTAGGCCAAACATGAGATCAGATCATTGTGCACATATATGGCATCCTTCCTTAAACCCTAGGCAGAAGAAAACAACTGGGGTGGCAGACACTTCTGGCTGAGGATGGAAATGGAGGGGAAAGCTGGCAATATACAAATGAAGGAGGAAACAGTACACATTCCGCCTGCTGACATCTGCTGCACATGCAAAATGGGTTGGACTCTGTAAACCAGGGTGAAAGTAATGCTTTCTTCCTTCCTTCCTCCTGTTCCATAGTTATTGCTGAGTGATGGTCTCATTCTTTTCACATTCACAGATTAAAATTAATAACAGCATTTGAATTTGAAGTAGATCCCACTGAATAGCGAACCAGAAGCTAAATGAGCTGAAGAAATTAGTAATGAAGCATTTGAATAGGAAAGGGTCATGGACAAATACCATTTTTTTAAAAAGCCAGCTTTACCTCAGGATGATGTCCAATTTCAATGTAGGTGCAAACTGGATGAAAAGCCCCCGTTCCACAGGCGTACAAGTGAGTCTGATTATAAGCCTTAAGCACCTTGATGAAATTAGCACATTCTTTCTGTAAAACAAAAGGAAAACCAGTGAGTTCTAACAGTCTGCATGACTGAGGGATCCTCCAGGATGCGAGGCATGCTTGAACAGATTTCTTTTCTTTTGTGTCCTTTTCACAACATTTTTAGGGCTTATTTTTCTATTGTTTGTCCATATTATTAAATGAACTAAAATATAGATATGTTATGGTCTGTTAACCATATAACAAATCTTAGAAATTGAATACATATCAGTATAAAATATGAGTTCATCATGGAATGCATAAGATCCATTTTGAAAATAGTCAAATGTATATTCACGTGCTAAATAAGTTCACTGAAAATTATTTTGCTATTGATCATAGACTGTCCTCACTAATTTTGTGTTTTTGCCTATAAACATTTGGAAATAAGAACCAAATACATAACTAGATATGCAGATAAAGATGAAAAGCAGACTATATTACAACAAGGCTGGCAAACATAATAGAAGACTGCGTTGATCCCAGCACCTCTAAGTGTACAACACTCCCAAATTCACCTCTGTGACATGTGACTTTTCAAATGAAAGCTCAGAAAGCATTTGGACTTTCATTGTCAGAGTTTATAACTGAGGTGTTACAATAACGTAAGTATATTTCCACATGACGTTTATATATTGTGTTTGCAGCTGATTATTTTGGTTTTACCTCTATGTCCCCAGAAAATAAGGAGCAGACAACCAAACTTGAGCAGAATAATTATTATTTAAATTCAAATAATTGCTTTTCATCATCTCTGATTTTTCTAGGATGAGACCGATGGATGTCCTATAAATACACTGTCCCAAACGTGAAGTAAACCAATTTAAGGTAAAATAAGTAACTTCCTAGTTATGATTCCCCATTACTTTTGTAACACGGGCTGAGTAGTTTAGAGGAGTAACTAAAATAAACATCTATTTTCTACCACTGTTTTGCCACTTCGATCCTGACTTTTTTGTCTGGTAAAGCATTTTAACATACAAAAATAAGCTCTGAAATCAATTTTTGCAAGTTGCTATCAAGAAAAATTTCCTAACTTGAAGAGTATATAGATCTCACTCATATTTAAAGCTACACTGAGATGAAACAGATAAAACCTAACTTTCAAGACTCTCAACAATGAACTCCCCATTCTCTAACAGCTTCTCTCCTCCCAAGAGGCAAGGGCATGAATGTCTAGGCGGAGGAAAAAGGTTGTGGAGAGGGAAACATCTGATAAACTCATTTACAAATGAGGCATTCATGACTCTTACCCAAAGGATTTATTTGTACTTTAAAGAATATTCAGTCATTTGCAAAGAAGTCATTTTCTGGAAAATGTTTTACAGCACCCCCTTTTTTGAAACATGTAGGTGGCCACATACTCTGCTTTCACATAAAGACAGCCGTCCCTAATTGTGGACTCAATCTTATAGCAGTCATGATTATAAATAACCAGTTCTGGCACCATATGTTGAAACCAAGAAACTGGCTGCATACATACTGGTAAGCAAACGAATATTCTAATAAATAATAGTGGCAGAACCAGATGGATGTCTTGTTCATTTTAGAAAAGAACAGGGTTTCAGTTTGTCTGCCATGCCTTTAAAGATATGCATGCAATTCTGAATACAAATTCAAATTCTCTAATCCCATTAGTAATACCTAAGAACATCCTAGAAATCTGAGAATAGATCCTAGTTTTCCACAATAAAAAAGAGGAAATATTTTATGAGCACGGATACTTGTGAACACAAATGAAGACTCATGTCATATCTGCAACTGTTATGAATCCTAAGATCACAGAATTTGTGAGTTCATATCTCTTATAGATTGGCAATTGATTAGCAATAATTAATAATTAAAAATTCAGGGTTCTTGAAAACCATGGAATCGAGCTACACTGAGTATCATAATTTTGTTCTCTATTAACTGTCAAGCATCACTATAGTATGACAGCTATCCCTCTACAGAGCTGATGGGGAAAAAAACAGTCATAGGACTGACTATAGCTGTGAAACGCAGCTCAAGGTTCTACTGAGAATACTGATAACAGAGTCTACCTGCGCTACAAACGGAGTAGACCCACCCTATTGGCCTAAGGCCTGGAATGATCCCGTTCATTTCCCCAGTGAACTCTCCTAGCTGGCAAGCAGGTTGTATTGCTGCCATGCCCGGGGGCTAGCTCAATATTATTTTGAAGTGAAGGCTGATGCAAATAGAATGGGGAGAAATTTCTTAGGTTTGAAGAGTAGGCTAAGACATTTGAAATGAAACAAAGAAACTGAATGAAATAGTTTCAAAACTGGTTAAAAAAATAGCTGCAAAGAAGCAGTGAATTAAAAGTACTGGACAGAGAAGAACAAAAACTTGAAAGAAGCATTGTTAGTAAGGATTGTTCTTTAAAACAGAAAACCTACATAAAAGAGTATCAATTCTGTCATTCATTTGCCTTCATTCTCTAGCTTGTTGCTGACAAGGGTTTGTTTGTGTGTGTGTGTGTGTGTGTGTGTGTGTGTGTGTGTGTGGTGGTTTTTATTTTTTTTTTTATTTATTTTTTAAATGTTCCAAAACAGGATATTCATTTTATTTGGAAGCAGCCTGGACATTCCTCTAAAAAAGAAGGAAGCGTGGCAGAAAAAGGAAACACACTTCACACATTTCTGTTCTAAGGAGACAGAGGAAGAGTGATTCTGACCTTTTCTTGAACCGTGACGATTCTTAAAACTTAGAATGTAATGTACTTTTTGGCATTAAACTACTGCACTGCTTTGCTCAGCACCGGCGGATTTACAACGCAATAAAGAAAATGTAATCAGTTCAAAATGAATTCATTTTTCAAATCTTGATCCTTTTTGAAACTTAAGTTGATATATACAGACAAGTTTAGCAACAAGTTGGCTTCCCGAGAATCAAGCAACCATACTGACCTCTTATTTTACTGAAATGTACTCCAGACCCACAGCATTATAAATTGTTAACTTTGCCTAGAAGTAAAAGCAAAGGCAGTAGTAAACCAGTAAACCCCAAGGCCACACCTGAGGAACAATGATTCATCATCCCTAGTGACAAACCACTTGCACTTACTTTTTAAAGGTTTCTAGCGCTTTCAGATCAAATTGATAGAGGAATTACACAAAAGAGATACTAGCCTGGAAAAATAAATTAGAAAGAAAATGTCTACCCCCAGAGAAAAGATATAGGAGCCAAATGCACGGTGATTCAAAAACAAACATTACAAATATGTAGCACTGATTAGACTATGTTACGCAGACTTTTCCCGGACGGTTACAAAAATAAAGTCCATCCATCTGTCAAAACAACTGCTCCGTGCATGAAAATTAAAACAGAATTGAGGTGTTTTTAACTAACTTCCGATAATTATACTTTCTACAAAATAATGTAATTTACCTCCAATTCCAATTACCTCCTTGCATGTTCTTAAATTATGGATGGAGCAGTGAAATGTTACTCTAAATAAGAGAAAAGAGGAGAGAAGGCTGTAAAGATGAACAGTTCTATTCAAATATATTCAGTTCATGATTAAATCAAACAACTTGCTCTGGTTCAAATAAAAATCCGCCCAAAATGAATGGGTATAGTATAGCCTTGCCTCAGGTCAGTGAACATTCATTTAAAATAAAAAAGTCTCTAACCCCTCAGTAGTTTATGTAGAAATATTTTAATGTATAATCTACCATCTGGGAAAGCAAAGGAATCCTTTTCCTATCATGATGGGTGGATACATTTTTGCATGGAAATCCATTAATAAGCTTAATTCCTGAAGTTAATCTGTTGACTTTCTTTTTCTCTGGTCAATTTATTTGGCAAGCTGGCTGAATACTAGAGTCTTCGTGCCAAAGCAGTAATCCGTGAGATTGTTCCTGTCACTCACTTCATCCCTCTCTCTATTTAAGCTGTTCCGTACTTAACTAGCAATAATGTTTTGTCTTTTTTTCCTTTTAACACTGTGCTATTACAGGTGGGACCAGATCATCCATAGTCATGTCTTCCTATTACCTTAGGACTCATTAAAGGATGTTAGATATCTCTTCTTCAAAGAAGCATATGTAAGAAAACTAAGATTTAACTGTGTTCTAATTACATTAGCCATCTAATGTTGAATTTGTGACCTGGAATTTCATCCACCTTATGGTATGGTGAGTGGGCTGTTCTGTCCACTTTCGGAGACATTTTCACCTTCACTATTTTTTAAAAAATATTTATTTATTTATTTATTTATTTATTTGAGAGAGAGCGTATGTGAGCATGTAAGTGGGCGCTGAGCGGGGGAGGGACAGGAGCTCAAGCAGACTCCCTGCTGAGCTCCAGCAGGACTGGAGCTCAACCTCACAACCCTGAAATCATGACCCAATTTGAAATCAAGAGTCTGATGCCCAACCAAGCCATCCAGGCACTCCTGTTTTCACCATATCAAGAAGAACGACAGAATAATAAAACCACTTGACCTGCCCACCTTAATGCTTTGTTTTGTTTTCATCTCAGAGAATTCTCTTTTTTGAGAGAGAGAAAATGTGTGTGCAAGCCAGTGGGGGGGGGGTGCAGAGGGGAGAGAGGGAATCTTAAGCAGGATCCACGCTCAGTGCAGAGCCAGTCACAGGGCTCCATCTCACAACTCTGAGGTCATGACCTGAGCTGAAATCAAGAATCTGAAGCTTAAGTGACTGAGCCACCCAGGCGCCCCCAGAGAATTTTAAATAATGATTGAACTAGGACAACAAAATTGGCATTATTTCACTATTTAAGTTTGTGAGCCTATTCATATTAATGAATATTAATGAGCTATAACATCTTTAAAACTATGGTAATTGAAAAATAAATTTTAAAGTAGCTTGAATGATGTGATAGACTAAATGAAGACTCCTACACAGGGTTCCAAATCATTTTATTTCAATGCTCATTTCAATTAGGTGCCCCATTTGACTGATTTTTCACCTCAGGATTGACGATTTGTTTGAAGTTCTAGAAATACTGATTCAGATTCTATAAACATTTTCCTTTCAAATTACTTGAAATCTTCAAACTAGGTCAAAAGGACTATACACACTGGCACCATATACAGAACATGGTATTAGCAAAAGTTGCCCAGTACAATTCTCTTCTACTATTTAAAGGAGTTTTAAGCTATTTCACTTTGAGATTCCATATGGACCAGAGAAACCGATGATATCTACATTTTAGCTTATATTTTCTTTTATATTGTGCTATCAATCTAGTTAATTATCATATTTGTACCATTCATTGGAGTTATTTCATTGTGAATGGCCCATAATATGTACCTAGCATAACCTTTCTTTACCATATATTCAAATGAATGCATATAATGGTAAAATATTACATGAAACCAACCTAAATATTTTACTGCCAAACCAGGAGAACTATTGAAGTAGTCAAAAATCCCTATTCTGGTTTCATCGATAGTATGTGGTTTCCAATTTTATGCAACATGTTGAGTATTTAGTGTTTATGCCTTAAAGCGACTAAGTCCATGATTTACACCAAGTAGGTAGAGTTAGAATCTAAAGAGATTTACTGTGGATAGAATTAGTTGGCATATTTAATTCTAACATACAAGCTTTATCATAATAGAATTTAGTACTCAAATAAGGAGATGAACTGCATCTTCAATCACTTATGAGATATAGCTATGAGGAAGGAGAAATAAAAATGAAATCCAGATTTTAGAGGAATGTTTGATTTCATTCACGTATCTCTCTCTTCTACACCATGTTCTGCTTTGTCTAATATGAAAAGTGAAAATTTTTGGTTGTAATACTTACTGTCCAAAGTACTAAATGTTGTTACATAGTTAATAATATAAAATGTTCTCTTAGCGTATCTTCTAATAAATGGAGACTTCTTGGCCATTTATAATAATTCATATGTAATATATAATCTATATTACTATATATGTATATACACACATAGATATATGTGTGCATAGGTATTACATTAATTTTATAAATAATTTCTGAATATAACGAAAATTTAGAACTTTAGAATTTTAAAATCTGTTTATATTTATTAATATTTTATAAAGATGTTAGTTTTTCTAAGATAGGCATTTACATTTGAAAAGACATTCTCAGAGAATTTAAGAAAAACATATAGGGGCATCCGGCTGGCTCAGTCAGAAGAGTATGCAATTCTTGATCTCAGGGTCATGAGCTTGAGCCCCATGTTGGGTATAGAGATCACTTTAAATAAATAAACAAACAAACAAACAAACAAACTTTTAAAAAAACTAAATAGAGCAAAAGTAATGAAATAATAATAACAAAATAGGAATAACATGTAGGTATTAATCTGATACTTTAAAAGTTTAGTCAGACATGGGTTAGAATTATTCAGGAAACATTTTTCATTTTTTGTGTGACTATCAGAAAGTTACGTAGGATCTCTGAGTCTCAGTTTCCTCAACTAAAACTGGGATTAATGATACAGTAAAAAGTACTTAGCATAACTCCTTAGAACTTATTAATCAATCAGTAGCTGTTATCTTATTCTTAAAATAAGAAATCATCTGTGTATTTCACGTGAATACTTCCATGTATGCTTAGCTCTCACACCATTCACTATACTGTGGGATGACTTGGGCGAGAACTCGAGAACTCAGTAATGAATTGTTCCTTCCTTTTAAGGACAAATAACGGAGTTTAAGCCCATACTTGATGTAAGGAGAGGTGGATTTAATAAAATTGGTATTGAATATTAATCTGTACCCATTTTTGTTACAAAGGGAAATTATATTTTGCTCATTAGAATTTTCATGAAATTCCAGTCTTCCAAGTGTGGAGGACTATAAATTATAATCAGTCTTTTCATCAAAGTGGTACATGGCATAAATCACTGTCAGTCAAACAGCAAATACAGCAATTGTTTAATAGTTGTAGCAGAACTATACTGTGTCAACTTAGATAAGCTGGAACTACATTTCCTAGAATTCTCTTTCCCATAACCTAGTTAAGATTAGCCATAAAAGAAATCTGCATGAGATGTAGAAGGCAGAAGTTGAACTGCAACCATAAAATTCTCAAAGTTGTTCTCATTTGCTGGCCACCTTGTTAACATGGGGCAGCATCTGGGCCTGCAGCTCCTTCACCTTCTACCAGATCTTATTTGTTAACTTCTGTAAGACCTGGTCCTGGAACTTGTGCAGCTCCATAGCAAAAAATACCAGCTTCTTCTGTAGGTTGGCCAAGTCATCGAAGTTGGAGGTAGTGAAAGAGACACTGATTCTAGTTTGCCCTTGTGGGTCCCAGTTTATCCTTGCGGGATTCAGTCTGTCCTTGCTCTTCCCACTTGATGGGAGCTTTTCTTCCCTAATGCCAATCCTGGTGACTTACAAAAAGTTCAGGATCATTACTTGACTCAGAGGCAATAGATTCCAGAAATCCATAGATTTCTCTACCATCTTCCACAACTGTATAAGGTCAAATCCCTGTAATAAAATCCTTTTTAACATCACTCTTACAAGTTCTGGTCTCTGATCAAACCCTAAGTTATAAAAGGAAATATCTTACTACCATAAAACAGCTCACTGTGATATGTAATATAAGAGGAACATGGATTTGATCCATTTAAAAAGAAAAACACAAGTTATTAGTTGATTATTGTATTTGTTTCTAAATGTGAATGGTTCCTCTTTTTAAATGTATATGAAGATTAGAAACAATAAGTTATATTAATTTTGGTATCACTTCAAACACAAAACTAAAAAAAATTTTGATTCACACACATGCACACACACATATACACACACATCTATATGCACATAGTATAGAGAATACAATATATTTAGTATGTTTAGCACTCAATTTGAATGTAATTATGACAATCTCCAAGAATGTTCTGCTCTGAATGCAGGAAAGCTAAAAACAAAATTTAAGATTCTCAGTCTCCTAAAATAGTGTCAAAATTTTAGATACTATAATTTTGCATTCTGTTTTCCTTACCACTCTTAAAAATGTGGTAAAGAGAAATATATAAAAATTAAATGATATAAATAGAACTTTATGAAGTTTTGTGATGTCCTGTGGACATAAGGGTGATTTTCACTACTACAAGACCAAATCAAAGAAAAATAGTGAAATGTTGACCATAGCCTATTTGCCTTGAGACAGAGTATATTGAAGAAAAATATTCCCAGACTTCATGTTAAATCTATGATGTGATGGTCAACATACCCTCAGAAATGAGTAGAAATCCATTCAGATTTTTAAATATATAAAGAAGCAGAATGACTGTTAGAAATTGCATGTCAGTTTGACCTGGAACACCTGCTAACTATGTAGTTAGAAGTCATTGGCCAAAACCCCAGAGGAACTGTCCAAATCATTCTAATGAACCTTACAAGGTATAAAATGCTTACTCTACCCTAAAAGTATGTACACTGATACCTGGGTGATATACAGTGTCTAATCAAACCTACATAAGAGTTTGTCAACCGATGTCAAATATTTGAATTTCATTTCAATCACTGAAGGATACAATTAAAATTTCCACTTTAAAAAAAACAAAAAACAAAAACACACAATCTAAAATCCCAAAACACTCTGAGAGTTTTTATATACTGTCTCTATTTTAAGTGCTAGCCTTACTTTGCAACTGCATTTAAATTTTAATCTTGAATCTAAAAGATTAAAAAAAGACCCTAAATTTATATATATGAAACTTGGTTCATAGAAATTCAAATATAATAATTACTACCTTATCTTGCCATATTAGAAAACATATTAATTCAAAATATGAATAAATTCTAGTTTCTAAAAAAACTTAAAGGAAAAGCTCCGTTTTTTATGTATCTTCTGCCTAAAATACAAAACTGGTTCTTTAGTTGCTTTGAAAGGAAATGTGTACCTTACAAGTGAATAGGAGTTACATAAATTAGTTAATAAAATTAATGCATTTAGAACAATAGCTGGTATATATAGTAAGCTCCCATTAAACATTAGCTACTATATATATATTTATATGTGTATATGTATGTATTTTTTAGTCCACTTACATGGATATTTTTCTTTTTTCTATTGAAGTGTAGTTGACACACAATGCTACATTAGTTTCAGATGTGTAACATAGTAATTAGATAACTCTATATGTTATACTATGCTCACCACAAGTGACCATTATAATTATTATTACTACTACTTCTGAATGCTGGATTTATTTTGTTGTTTTTTTTTTTTAAGATTCATTTATTCGACAGAGAGAGAGAGAGCAAGTGAGCACAAGCAGGGGGGGCAGCAGAGGGAGAGTAAGAAGCAGGCTCACCACTGAGTAGAGTGCCCGATGCGGGGCTCGATCCCAGGACCTTGAGATCATGACCTGAGCTGAAGGCAGACGCTTAACCGACTGAGCCACCCAGGTGCCCCTGAATGCAGAATTTAAACTGTAATCGTTTTGCTCAGTTTACCTGATACTGACCCCCAGGCAGAAGTAAACACACACATGTGCATGTGCATGATAGTCTACATTCATTCCTGTGGCTTTTATAAGATTTTTACTAAATGTCATCAAAAATCAGTGGTCTATACACCTGAAGTGTCATCAGATTTCATCATTGGGAATTATATTTAAAAATGAACACAGTGACCATAGTCTTCCATCATCTAAAACATCCACAAAAACTGTAGCCAATATTGTCAAGAACTGTAAAGGGTCTCTGATTTTGTCTAACTTATCAGATAACAAGTTACTCAAATAGTTTCACGGATGCTGGCAGAAGTTACATGGCTCCTGAATCAGAGATAAAGGACATTATTACCCAGAAAAATAACAACAGTCTTAGAATCAGCATTTCTTCTGCCAGTTCCCCAAGCTCCAGTTCCTAGTGGGCAATACGAAGAGGGCCAGGTGACAACCCACACATGCAGTGAGTTCCATTATAGCAGAGAAGCCCTGGGTTAAGGGAACCTGAATATTTTACAATAGTCACAAGCATGCTGGCCATTACATTTTGAGGGAGATTTTAGTTACTGGACAGTAAGCATACCTGCCCTTTGGTCCCAAGCGAGACACTATCTCTCTTTCTCAAGGCTTGCAAACCAGCCTTTTAAGAAAGAGACACTACCTTCCAGGTCTTTTCACTATACAAATATCCTTTAAAAATTTTCTGTAAAATAGGCAGTCAGTGCCTCTATTTATCAGATGTGCATAACTGTGTTCAAAGACCCATGAAAAATTATCTCCCAACAATTATACATCAAGATTTTGAGGTCTAATGAAGCCCTAAGATGTTTATAGAATTAGGAGGTAATTCACCTACCACTTAAAAAAATTTTAACATGACTTGAAGTCCCTAAAACAAAATAAAAAAAATAGAATAAAGTTGCTACCAACTTTGACCTTTAAAAAAGTAAATGAAATTCAAGGATTAATGTGCATTTTGGACTGTACCGAAACTTAAGATGCATGTGTGGCTTCAAATTCTCCATTGCATTCACTTGGCAAAAAAAATTGTTGCTTAGGCCCTGCAATTTGAGCCATGATAAATTTGATAGACATGTTATAATACATCACAGCATTAAAAATGAATAACTAAGGACAAAAATATAAAAATAAATCCCTCAAGAATTACAAAAATGTCCCAAAATTCAGGTGCATGAAAATACGCTTTGAAATGTATCCAACAATAGCAATGTTATGAGAATCTGCTTTTTTTTGTTCATCTCAGATGGTTGAAATTTTGATTTCCAATGATGTTCAAAATATTTCTAACAGTCATACGGTTGCCATTTGGTTTTATTGAAACTTAGTGCAAAGAGAGATGGTTTAGTAGGATAAACAAAGAAGATACAGAGAGCTATTGATTCGAAACAGATTCTTTTACCAGCTTAGCATGTATTCAGTTTTCATTTGCAAAACAGGGTCAAGGAAGTTAATCCCTCAATAGAAATGTTATTGTGAATAACAAAGTGGATTTTAAGGACCAGAAAAAATATCAAAAATCAAAGTAAAGGTGAATAATAACAGTCAGAATAGAGATATCTGGATTGCATTTATCTCCTTATTCAGGGACTCTGTCCAATAATATTATACATCATTTTTTTTTCAAATTACAACTCTCAAGTTACAACAATGGAAAAGTTCATGAGCATTCAACTCCCCTAATATAGGAATGCCACAACAATATAAAAGGGTAGAACCTATTACACCAAGAAAGCACATATCTGGTATATTCACTTCCACAAAGGGAAAATAATAAATACAGATTAATGATGTTGTCAGAAATGTTTTTATCAGCAGCCTAAGACCCATTTATATTCTCTCGCTCCCTCCATCTACACATACATGTAGAAAGAAAGGAAATATAAATGTCTCTCAGGTTGCAGATTCCCTCTTTACCACAAAGTCCATCTTTGCGGAATAGCTGCTTGAATTCCAGCTGCTGATTTAACATGTGTTTGATGCCAAACTGAGCCGTAAGAAATGATGGTGTGTATCTTTCCAGCTGCCTGGGAGAATGGGAAGGGGCTCAATTTTTTGTATGATGCTATATTTGGTGAACTATGTAGGTTAAGGAACTACGGATGGACAGGAACTATGTAGGTTCAATCTAGTGGCATATCCTGACTTCCCAGGTAGCCGTACTGTCTTAACCAACTTAACCAGACTTAAGACTGATCCACTTTCAAGATATACAAAATTAGTCAGTGCCTTTGCCTTACTTTTCTTATTTTACTCTTGCATCTGAATCTAATACTGAGAAGACAGCACTTCCTCCTGGAAGGTTTGTTTTAAGGAGCTTTATTGGGGCCCTGGGTGGCTCAGTTGGTTGAGTGTCTGCCTCCGGCTCAGGTCATGATCTCGGGGCCTGGGATGGGGCCCTGCATCGGGCACCCAGCTCAGAAGGAAGTCTGCTTCTCCTCTCTCTGCTGTGCCCCCTGGTTGTGTTCTCTCACTTACATGCTCTAATAAATGAATAAAATCTTTTAAAAAAATACAGGAGCTTTATTTTTAGAGGACTTCTTAAGAAAACACTAAAACCAGAGGGAAACAGTAAACTCAGATTCTAGAAACCATGGAGTGCGCTCATGGAGGTCACTAGTTTACTTTTCTATAAATGTTCAGGTCAGTTCCTATTTTGGTTACAATTCTACCTTGGAGTCCTGATGGCTACAAAAACTACTCAAACCTCATTCTTCTGGTTTCAGCACCACAAGGGCTCTTTGAAAGGAATTACTGTCCACATGTCACAGCTATTATTTACTCAAGATACAGTACAGAATTTCTATCAAACTATGTGTCACTTTAAAAATCAATGATATTGAATGAAAATTCTTAAAAACTCCTTACCTTTAGTCTTTCTTTCTAAGTGGTTAAGAAATTATTGGTAAAAACATTAATACTATCCAGGAAGTCAATTAATTGCTATTTTCTAAAATCTCACATTAAGAAAGAAATGGAAAAAAAGCATGAATAATGAATTATGAATAAATGAATAAATGCCATGTATTTTATTTAAATAAAATAGATATGTAAATTGAAGTACATAAATGAAGTTTCCTGAAAAGAAAATAAACTTTAATAAAATGCATTTAAATGCATAAAATATATTTTGAATAGTAGGTTAATGAAAAGCACTATTAAAGGAATAAATGGGTTACCAGAAAAATAGTAGGAAATATATTTTACTAATTGAATATATTTTATAGTGTTTGGTGTTTGGTGTTTGGAGCTAGAGGAAATATTTGGGTTTTTTTGAACCAAAATATATGAAAACTGTTGTGTTTTTCTTTCATTAAATAAGTGCTAACAAAGAGAAAACAAAATATACAGCAAATGAACGGATTTAATTCAAAAGAATGTAAAGTAATAACCAAAGAACATTTTATCATGTTACATTAATTAGTTCACTTTTGAAAAGATTAGTATGGCTAATATTGACATACCATTAAATCTTCAAAAATTTACCTCTCTCAACACACCTATCTCTACCATAATGTATGTGACATGATTTGTAAGCTGTCAGAATGTTTATTACAAGGCAGTATGAAATGATCAGGTGCCATGAATACCTTGTATCAGACTTAGCAAACTTTGCATGTCTTGTTCCTTTTAATTTAGTTCTTTGAACCCCATAAGCATTTTCAATAAGCCTGGAAAATAAACTAAAGTTGCCCTTCTTAGAGAGGAAACCTCCGAAGTCACAATTAGGGTTATCCATAGGGCACTGTGCAGCTCAGGACTTTACTGCAGCTGCTGAACTCATTGCATCTGGGCTAACACCAGAATCCCTCCGTTTCGTACTGATACCAGAGTGGAAGGGGAGAGAAAGGAAGGAGAGGAGAGGAGGGAAGGGCAGAGGGGAGCCATAAAATATGAGGGAAATGCACTGAGGTGAATTTTGGAAACCACAAACACAAAAGATTATCTGCTATCTTAGCAACTCAATGAGCTGATTTAATCATTAAATCAAATATGTTCTGTACTTGGGTACAGTGCTTATTATAAAATCCAGATATTTTTGTCAGATCAGTATCATATTATCTTTAATTTTCAAATCGAATTGAATAGTGTAACACTACAGTGGTCATGATCTTTAAAGAGAACCAAATTAATCACATTAATGATGTTTTCATTAGAAATTGCCTAAGCAACTTTACTGCATATACTAGTAACACTAATAATAGTATTTGTATCGTGCATTACAGTCTATGTAATAATTTCACTTGTGATTGTTTCAATCTTATAGGAATGCTGTGAGCTGGTTGCTGTTATGCCAACGGCCTTGATAAAACCAGAATAGGTATTTATTAGAATCTCCATAGTTCAGTTTCTGTGTGTTAACAAGCAAGTTCAAATCCATATATGCCACATGACACCAAAAACTTTATCAGAGGCACAGAAATTCTGATCTCAACTTCTTACTACTCAAAATGTTCTAAAATTCTGAATGAAAAGATTCTGAATGAATATTCTGAATCATTCTATTTCCTGATCAAGAAAATGGGGGTAGTGATACCCACCTCATAAAGTTATTAAAATTACATTTACAAAATAGCATTTAAATTATCATAGTACTTGACACAGGAAAGATTCTCAATAATTATGTTTCCATGTCTTCACTATAGAAAGGGAAAGAGTCTGTTTTTAAAAGTCACAGCTGTATACCAGTAAAATCTCAATTTCTATCCATCCTTAGTTATTATCACATTGAAATCCTTCAACATAATCTGATGTTAATATTTTTTTGTGTATTCAGTTTTGTGTTTTGCCTTATACCTGTGAAATATTTTCTTCTTTTAAATAATTTTCACAAAAACGATTAATCTTGTTTGTCACAATTGTAAAATATGTAATGCCTCATGTAATGGATAAAATAATAAAGCACTCCAAAAGAAGTACTTGCATGCGTACAGTTAATGAGTCATTGGGGGTATCAGCATAAAATTCCTGACTTTTCTGGACTCCTACTTCATGTTCTTTCTATTTACTCCTTTCCAATAGCCCTAACATATGCATCAATTTGGGATGGTTTAATATTTGACAGAACACCTTTTTTTT